>NW_028295610.1:605000-857116 GCF_964341445.2 Mesoplodon mirus | reverse complement strand
TACCACGCAGACTTTATATCTGGTAAGCACTCTACCCCCATTCATCTCGCTCTTCTCTGCACTACCACACACACACACACACACACACACACACAGACACACACACACACACTCACACACCCACACACACACAGGAACATAGAGCAAAATATTCTGAATGGTCAGGGGCAGTCATTGCCTTCCCCAGCCTGTCCCAGCCACTGCCTGGAAATCTGCCTGCTGTCTAGAGCTCCATTCCCAGGGCCCATCCTACAGTCTCCAGGGCCCTGGGCCTGGTAGGAGCTACTGGGCTCTAATCTGGGGCAGAGGCCTCTAGCTGGAGCTCTGGGGGTCCACCCCTCTCCCAGGGCAAGCTACTCGCCTACATTTAATGCACGCAGGCACCACGTGGCCCGTGGCTCTCAGAGCTCCCCGCAGGACCCTGAGGACATTTCTCACCCCCGCTCACGTGGTCTCAGTCTCTGGAAAACCCTTCCCTTCCCTTGATCTCCTTTGGGAAATTCTTCCTGTAGAAGGAATAAAACCTCCTTGCTTTCAATATGACACCATCCCTAGACAAACAATCTTCTTTCAAAGTACATTCCACTTGTCAAGATATTTTTCAACAGGGCCTTCAACTCATGGGGCTTCTCTTTCCACTTTGGTAAAAGAGGCCAAGCAACTCATGGGTCTCTCTCAGCATCCTTGCATCCTTCACATCCCCCACCTCATGACCCCAGGGAAAGATCCAAGAGAATAAGAGAGAAATCGGGATCTGAGAAAAGCTGCACCTCTAGGTCTGTGCAAGCAGGATGCAGCCTGCTATGAGTCCAACAAAGCTCCAGGCCCGGCTGCCCCAGGAGAGAGTCCTCAGACCAGCGGAGCTGACCTCCCATCTCCCAGGGGGCATCTGGCCGTTCTGTGCCGTCTCACACCACAGGGACCCTCTGGATAGATACGGCAGCATCAGTGAGACAAGGTCTCTCGCTCCCTGCTTCACAGGTGACACGTTCTCAGTCCCCCGCTTCCTAGAGAAGCTTCAGTTTGGCAGAAACCCATGTGCCCCAGACAAGTTGCCCCCCACATACCTCCTCCATTCTCGGCAGTTTCCTGGGACTCTTCATTTTCCAGATGTTTCCTCTTTTGTCGCCGTTCCATCGTACCAACTAGAAGTCTCCCTTAGAAGATGCCTCAAGAGATGTCCAACTCCTCCTCTTCCCTACAGGTTGGCCCTTCTTGGCTCTTGGGCAATCCGTTGAAATGATTCAATACAAATAAAAATGGTCAAGTCTCCTAAATGGCTGAAAAACTTGTACCACTTAGTGAACCAGCAGTACTGCCTAGTGCTCACCAGGGCTGTTATGTTTGCAAGGTTGCCAGGCGCACAGTGGAATTCTGTGACCTCAGTGATGACATCAGAGCATTCGGTGGACCTAGGTTGAGCACAGTGTCTGCAGTAGCACAGGCCCCATTTTCAAGAACAATTCCTTTTTCCCAGCCGAAGCTTTCCCGTGAAAGGGAAAGGTTCATACCGTATCTATTATATATTGTATCATACCATGTCTATTATAAAATTCACATTTTGATTGGAGATCTTTTAATGTCTTTTCTAGAGAGATTTAATATGAATATTTTAAATGGTCTCCAGTTTCCCACTGGATTATTGACATTTTAAACTCTGCACTTCAATTTTCCCTCAATACGTGTAATTTTGTCACGGCTATTTCTGTACTTAAAGATGAGGAACTATATAACTGATTTCTTCATTTTTTCCCCATCTCTTTCCAAGGTACTGCATTTGATTGTGTCTTGCAACTGAGTGAAAAATGCTAGTCCTTGAGTCAGGACATTGGGCCCTTTAGCAAGTAACTCAACCTATCTGGGCTTCAGCTTCTGTATGTGCGATCAAGAGGCTTGGACTAGCTGACTTTTCAAATGCTGTGTTTCTTTGATTCACTCTCACTTACTGATCTGCTCCTTCAGAAGAGGGTCTGTTCTCATAAAGTAACAACAGTCTTTTCCTAACCTTGGGTTGGGCGGAGTTTATCTGTTCGTACTCAGTTTGTTAGTTATATTGCCTTCTACATATGCTTAGCTCTGAATAATTTATATGGCTCTTGTGACAATTTTTAGATCTTCTTTTTTTATTATTTTTCTTTTACAGATTCTAATTTGTTATCGCCAGTGTAGAGGAGCCTGATTGACTTTTAAAATTTATTGATCTTGTATGTGTGTGCCTTGTTGAACCGTCTTATTAGTTCCTGCTAGTTTATCTGTGGGTTCTTTTGGGTCTCCTAGATAAATGAGCATATTAAATGTAAATAATGTGTTCTTTGGATAAAGTTTATTTTCTTGCATCTCTATGTATAGAAACAATATGTTGAATTGATTTAAATATTTAAATACTTACATACCTGTTATCACAATCTAACATTCTTTATCTTATTTTCTTTCAATCAATATTATGTTTTCAAGATTTATCCACGTGAATCCATATAGATCTAGGTCTTTGATTTTTGACTGTTTGATATTATTTGATCCCATGCATATAGCATCATTTATTTTCCATTCAAGCATTATTGGACAATTGGATTGTTTCCCTCCCTTCTCTAGAACAAACAACATTTCCTAGAATATCCCTGAAGATGTCTGACAGTCGAGAAGGGCCAGGCTGCCCGAAGGATTGCTACTTGCTTTTAGCCACCTTCCAACAGGCCGTCTCCAGCCAGCAATTTGAAGCACAGCTGAAATGAGAACTGCCCCAAATGTGAAGATCTTAGGAGCTTCCTAGAAGGTGGGAGGTTAATGATAGGCATCCTGCTGGGATCCCAGGGGAGTCTGAGCTGGCCTGAAGCTCATCTTCCTCCTCCACCTCTCAAGAGAAATGTGGAGGAAAGAAGACTTCAAAAACTGTGAGCAGGCAGAGGGAGAGATATTGGGGGCCGAAGCTGTAACTGAGGTCTTGGAGTGGGCTGTGAGCACGCAGAGCCTCTAGAGAGCCAGGCTCTGCCTTCTGAGAACTTCTCCCCTAAGGCTGCTCATAATTCACGTGATACCAGCCATATAGAGCCGACTTGGCCCACACTGTCACAGAAAGCCTTATCAGAATCTCTTCTTCTTCATACACTCTTGTGTCTGTTACTTGGTTATTGCCTTTGGTACTCCACTGATGTGAACCACAGTCGCCGGGGGATGGAGGACACTAGTGACCCATCTTGCTCTGTGGCCTCCGTCCACAGCTTGAGGGTAAGGGAAGAGGCCAAATGAAGGTCAAGAAGGAAAGATGGAGTTTGAAGAGAAGACCTGAGTTAAGGGTGTCTTCTCAAGTCCTGATGACTGAAATGTAGCTCCAGTACCTGAAGTCCTGCTTGTTCTCAAGGCTGACCGCGGGGCTGGGTGCACTCAGTGAAGGAACCGTATACACTTAGTATTTCCTTGCTTGCTCACACTTGCCCTCCTCTGATACACACTCTGCAAGACTGACCTTCCCCTGAAACAACTTTCCACCTGCTACTGTCATCTCATGAACATTTGCTTCCCCTTCCTAGTGCCCCCCTAGAATGCCATTGCAGCCAATTCATAATTTGATAATTATGTTGCTTACCATAGTCTCAGCAACTTCTGATAAATTTTATTCACTTTATTCCATAGTCTTCACCCATCAATCATCTTCCTTAACTTCCTAGCTGCAGGTTAAACCATTCGGCATCATTACTTTTTCTTTCTCTTCTTTGCCAAATCCTTTCTATCTTTTAAGGTCTTTTTCTTGTCTCTCTACCATCCTGCCTTCCTGAACTTCTTTTTTTTCCGTTTAAGTAACCTTTCAATCTCCTTCCCCAGTTTCCTCATAAACATTGAGAGTTTATTCCTCACACGTTAGACAGCGGTTTATGAATGGCCAGGCATAACGGACTCAGAATGAGTTGGCACCCCCTAGGTACCTGTCTTGCTGGGGAGCCACAGGTGAAGGGCTGGCTGCTGGACACATATTTGCATGGAGTCAGGCTGAGTGGCCTCAGGGTGTTTGCCCTGCACTTGTGTGTGTTTCTCCCTCGTTGGTTTCCTTGTCCAGCCACCTGTGACCTCCCTCCATCCAACCCAGGGAATCCTTCTCATCACAGGGGTAGGATGTTTGTCTCATTTTCCATCACATCCTTTCCCCAAAGTTTGGTTGTGAGTTGTTCCCATTCCAAAGACCTTTCCTCTTTGAAGAGAAAAGAGAACATCTTTTCTCTCCTTTCCTCTCACTTCACTTCTGCTCTATTATCTCCTCCGTCCAGAATGGCCCACTGACTCAGATGGGTGTAGATCCGAAGATGGCAAGAACTGCCAGCAATTCTGAGATAATAATACGGATGGATCAGGAAAACTTGAAAACCTTTATCCCGCCACATAAAAAAAAATTGCACTTCCAATGTATTCAGAGTCTCAGTGTAGAAACACAAATGATAGAGAAATTGAATGACACTCAAGTTTTTCTTTCCTCCTTTCCTGATTTATTCTAATCCTCCATGCTAACATGATGAACTATTTGTTAGGTAAAGTTTCAGACATTTTCTACCCATGCACACTTTTCTTCTTTTCACATAAGAGTGTGAACTAGGTCACTTTCAACATGCTGTGATTCTGTGATTCACTGTCTCCCACCGAGTCATCCACTGATCAAGTCATCTGTTTCACGGAGAACTATTTCCAATAGCTAATAGCCAATGTCTGTGGAGTGCTTACTCTGTGTCGGTTTCTTGTAAGTACTTTACAGATCATTTGTACAACGTACCCATGGACCAGGTACAATTATGACCCCCAAGTGACAGATAAGTGCAGATAAGTACAAATACATACAGAGGCCAAGTGACTTGCCCAAGACACTGGAGCAAATCAAAATCCATGCCTCTGTAAGCATTTTGCTCTATTGCCTCTGTCTGGGAGGCTTGATGATTTGGCAACTAAAACCTTAAATATCATGTTCCATTTTTATATCTGTGACACAAGCGTGGGGCTGTGATATGGGGTAACTAACCTGACTACTTTTGAAAACCCTTATGCACCTGGATGAAAGTAAGCCAGGGACTGCAAGCTATAGATTTAAGGTTTCCTACCAACTTTTAAAAATAGCTTCTTGAATGCAATTTACGTAGTGTCAAGTCTAGGATGTAGTCCAAATAGTAACAGAAAAATGGAGATATGTAGAAAAATACTTAAAGTTGACAAGTATTGGGAGTGTAGTATTTTGGGGGCCAGTGTGTAGACCACAGGAAAACTTGCTGTTTCCTTCCCAAAGGGAAGAGCCCTACGTTGCAACTGCCAAGGTCCCTGGGGCAGCAAGTGTGCTCACTGCCTAGTAAAGAAGCATCCTCAGTTTGATAGAATCATATGGGAGCCTTACATTTGGTTAGCAGTTCTACATTCTTGATGTAATAATATTTTCAGGGTGTGGGAGGGTATCAAGCTCTGAAAATACCCTTGGAGAGATTTGCTTATTAAGTTTGGCTTTTTCAATCTCCCTACTACTTCTTGACTAAACACCAGGCGGTTTCCTTCACTTTTCAGAACCATGTTGTTTTTCCCTTGTCTAATGAACTTTGAAATACTTTTGGATGAGCTATTAAGTTTGGGAGAAAATAAACATCTCTTTAAAATAAGGAAGATAATAACAATGACAAGTAGAAAAAGCTCTAAAACAGAGAATATCCTCCATTCTAGCCAATGACTGGGAGTGGAAGGTGCGTGCTCGCTGTCCAGGACGTAGAAATAAAAGCGGAGGAGGCGCTGAGGCGTCTCCTGGATCTCTATGAGCCTCCATCATTTCTGAAGGGTAGGGTTGACAGATAAAATATAGGCTGTTTAGTTAAATATGAATGTCAGAAAAACAACAAGTATATTTTTAAGATAAGTATGCCCCAAATAGTTCATAGGATCTACTTATACTAAAATTAATGACTTATTATTCATGTGAAGTTCAAGTTTAACTGGGTATCCTGTACTTTTATTTACTAAATCTGACAGCCCTACTGATGATCCACAATGGAGGCAGTTGAGGAGCGGTACATGCTGGCTCTCGGACAGTCAGAAATGGCTTCAGCAGATCCAGGTACAGTATGAAATTCTTTTTGGATGTAGCTCAGAAGCCATGGCCAGCCCTTGACTGCAAGTACTGCCTCGGGTTTCCCTGAGGTGGGGTAAGCCTTCCTCTTAATGGCCTTTTGGTAAGTCTGGAAGACCATATCCAAGGGGAGCCCCAAAGTCAGTTTCATCCTCACAACCATGTTTCCAATTCCTGGAATTGGCTGCATGTGACTCACAAGAGCTGAGGAGGTTTGTGGAAATTGGGAGTGTCATAGCTTGAACCCTTTGTAGGTAAAGTTTTGCTGTTGTGAGAGTTTTAACAGGAGCAATGTGAAAGACTCCAGGTCCCCAGGTAGAGAGAAATAATTCTACCTGTGTGTATGTGACAAGTCTCTAATTGTTCAGAGAGCAAGTATCTGGTCTTAGAAAGACTGATCCAAGCTTGGATGTTTCTGGTGACAAGGCAAGGTCCTGAGTTTCAAGTTCACTTTTATGGTTGAGGAGACAATAAGGTGGTCAGAAGGGAAATCATGGAGGAGACCTTGGCTTCATCCATTGTGCAGGCTTGTATATGTGGTTCTATGTAAATTGTGTTTCAAAGGTGGAGCTTGTTTACAACTATGAACATTCTCCGATGTGCTTTTTGGACCTTCATTCCCAGAGCGTGAGCAGTGCCGAGGCTCTAGAAATGCCATGGATATTCTGAGCTGTCAGTGGCATTTCCCACGTACTGTTCCCCTGGTGCCGCTCCTTGAAATGTCCAAAGGGATTATCATCTGTCTTGTGGCGGGTCCTAGCATTGTGAAAGGAAGCTGCTGCACCTGGCTCAGAGGATTTCGGATGTGGTGGGAGGAGGAGTAGTACTACGACTATAAATTGTATCACAGCATATCTATTCCATCTTGAGAGTGGGGTTGGGGGGTTATGAAGGGGGGCTTTTATTGTACTTTTATACACTGTACCCTTGAAACTAATTCAATTTTTTAAAATTAATTAATTTATTTTGGGCTGCATTGGGTCTTTGTTGCTGCTAGCGGGCATTCTCTAGTTGCAGTGAGCCGGGGCTCCTCTTGGCTGTGGTGCACGGGCTTCTCATTGCAGTGGCTTCTCTTGTTGCGGAGCATGGGCTCTAGGCACGCAGGCTTCCGTAGTCGTGGCACGTGGGCTCGGTTGATGTGGCACACGGGCTCTAGAGCGCAGGCTCTGTAGTTGTGGCCTGCGGGCTTAGTTACTCCGTGGCACGTGGGATCTTCCCAGACCAGGGCTCGAACCCACGTCCCCTGCATTCACAGGCATATTCTTAACTACTGCTCCACCAGGGAAGCCCAATAATTCAGTTTTTTATAAAGAGAAGATTCCTAATATTATTCCAAAATTTTAAAAATATGTAGTTGGATAACACTATGAAAAATTAACTGGTATATTCTTTTATTATTTCTCTTTGCTCCCTGGATTTTTTTTCCTCATCCAGTCAGCTAGGCACTGTGAGCTCACTGCATTAGGAAGGTAAAGACTCAGCAGAAATGAGGGAGAGAAAAAGAAAATTCTCAGCTTTGGAATGTTCACAACGGAGGCTACAGTTAAACAGGTGAGAATTCTGTGAACAAAAACTAAATGTCGTCTCAAATGCAAAAAAGTATTCTCTGCACTGGGAGGCAGGAGAGGGAGGGAGGGAAGGACTGAAGGAGAGAGATCAGTGTGGCCAGGGACATGGAAACTGTGCTTGAGGACGATATGCGCAGGAAGAGAATCAGAATCTGGAGAAGATTCAGCCTGCACGTGATCATTGCCTCCAGCCAGCACCCTCATCTCAGACGTTGGGAAATTCAGAGAGAGAGTGGGAGTACGTCAGCAGGGCCACGTGCAGAGTCTGTGTGGCAGGGGTTTTGGCCGTTCCCTATTTGTGAGGAGTCCCCAGCAATTTGCAGGCCTCTTCTGGAAAATGCAGGCGGACGTCTCTAGTGCTTATGTGAAAGCTTGTTCACAAACCTTGAAAGATACAGATGTAGCTGACAGATAGATGCATAGATAGAAAAATGTCATTAAATCAAAGCTCCAGGAAAGGTTTGGAAAATGCCCTTTATTGCATAGGACGCTTCTATGGTCATATGATGTTAGACTGAGTGCCGGTCCCTTCATCCTCCTTCAGACCACGGCATTCTGTCTGCTACTCTCCCGAGGGTCCTTTCTTCTCCCTGGAAGGGATAAAGCAAATGAGGTAGAACAGGAAGAGACAAGAAGCACTCCAAGCTCTGCTGGTCAGGGTTACCCTCCAGCATTGCCTTAATGCTCAGAGCCACACACACCACAGTGAGCTTGGCTCCAGATCAACTACCACGCCACGAAGGTTCTGGAACATTTCCATATCTCGGGGGACCTCATTTCCACGTGACTCTCTTTCCTATTCCCCTTTGTCACAGAAGGCTAGGTACAGTGGTCAGGGTGAGATCTCGGCTCAGGCCCAAGGCTCTCAGACCTCAAAGTTCTGGTCCTGCAAGGGCCCCTGTCCTCTCTTGAGACCACTCCTGGCTCTCTCTGCCGAGAAGGAGCTGCTGGCAGTACGTCCTCTAAGAGTTGAGGTCCATCGTGCAGACCCTGAGAAAACTCCTAGGAAAAGGCTCCACCTTCTTGTTTACGTCAACAGAGGTCAATGCCTTTGTTAGTGCTGGGTGTGTCCCATTTGATGCAACTGCAGAGCCATTAGGTCAACCAGCACATGTGTGCGGCCCCTTCCCTTAGACTCCTCTGGGCCCTCGTGACATAGGCTCAGAAGACTGCCAGCCTCAAGCCTTACCTCTTCCAAGGGACGGCCACACGGTCTTCCAGGATCTCCTGTCCCATGAATCTCAGTTGCTGTTTGGAACTCAAAGGAGAGAAAAGACCCTGCCTGCGTGGTCTCTTTGGGCTGGGGCCTTCCCCCGTGGGCTGCTCTCCCTCATTCTCCTTTTCTTCTTTCTTCTCTTCATCCTCCTCCTCCTCCTCCTCCTCGTTCCCCTCCTCCTCCTCCTCGTCCTCCTCCTCAGGGGTGCTCTCGGATTCCACATTGCCCATCCACTGGGCCATGTTGAGATGAAAGACACGGCAGCTGAAGCCCTGCAGGACGCCAAACTTCACGTGCTGCTGGAGGATCTCCAAGGTGGGGAAGACCCGGCAGCAGGCCATGCACCTGAAGCCGGTCTCCATGGTCAGCATCCAGTCCGCTGTCTTGGCGCTGGGTCTCTCCTCGATGGCAGGTGGCCCTGATGGGCTGCCTGGCTCTGCTCTTTCCTCATACTCTTTCTCCTCCCCAGTGGGCTTACTGTCAGACAGGAGGCTTTCGGTGGACACATCAGAAGAGGGGTCAGTCGCTACTGCGCACACATCCTCAGGAAGGGTCACTTCTTCTATCGTCAGCTGCTTTTCAGGCAACTCCAAGGGTTTCTTTGTCTTCCAGGAGACAGCGACACCCTTGTTCACTTGTACCTGCATGTAGTATATTTTCATGCCCCTTTCCTCTTTGTCTGGGTGCAGATAGTTCTTACAGGGTGAAGAGGGTGAGGAGGAGACACAGTGTGATGGGGAAGCGGTCTCTCCTTCTTCCTGATCCTGGGCTAGGGGTGGTCTAGGCTGGGCAGTGTCTCGATGAAATCTCCGGATTCCTGAAAAAGGAAATGAAAATCATAATAACATGCATGGGCCATGCCGGAAGCTGAGGGAGCAGGTGTGGTAGACGAGAGAGGGACATTGGCACGACATAGCTATGTCGTGAGCTTGGTGTCTGTTGGCCGTAGGACGGAGTGGTGTATCGGGTGTCATCTGTGGGCTTTTCATGTGCGTGGGGGGGGGATACTGGAGCGGTGTCTGTATACAGGGGTGTGGAGTATGGTGGTGAGGGCTGTAGTATGTGAGGGAGGCGGCTGGATGCGTGTACGACGAGGAGTGTGAGTTTGGGAATATCGGTGGTGCATTCCTTGTGGAATGGGGCTGTGGTGCAGGAGAGTACTGTGGAGCACGTGCTTGGGGTTGATGTGCACTGAGAAGGGCTGTGCCTGGAGGGCGCGTGTATGTGTGAGCTGTGTGCACCTGAGCTGGATGGTCCTGCTCTCAGGCTGGAGGTGTATGATGCAGAACTCTGTCCTTCTCTGGAAGCAAAGGCAAAGACAAAGCCTACATTTTCCTCTGAAGATGCTTAATCTGGTCCCTCTTCCCTCCACCTCAAGCCCAGACCTTTCCGGCCCCTGCTCCTTGACATCCCCACCATGGTAGTAGCAGTATTCACACACACACCCCCAGACTCAGCTGGCATCCACACCCTCGGAACTGCTCAGGCATCCTGCCCAGGCTCCTCCACAGAGGCCTCATCACCTCTGATGACCCTGGATTTCCTCTCAGCCTCCCTGGGATCTGTGTGCCTCCTGCCTCACAGCCAAGCACCCCCTCACCTGAGGAGCCCCGCGCCCTTACCAGCGTAGCTGAGCTTGCGCAGAGTAGAAGTACAGAAGAAGTATTTAGAGGCAGAGGAGACCTCCCCTGCCCCTGGGCTGCAGCCTTGGGCCACCACAGTGGATCCAAGCCGAGGGGGATCCTCTTGTGACTTTGAGAGTCCTGAGGGAGGAATGAAAGGCTCAGGGTGGGTTCATCAGTCCTCTGTCCACAAATATTTACTGAGTGTGTGACACGTGTCAGGTGCAGTGAATACACACAGTTGAGAGTGTGGTTGCCAGTGGATCCTCCAGGATTTAATTCCAATCAATACTTATTCTCTCACTGTCTAGTTGGTAATGTAGGCCTCGGTGGTGACTGTGAGTGTGTGGGAAGAGTGAGTGATGTGTATCAGTTAAGTCTGTGGTAAGTGTGGGGTTGGCATGGGGAGCACAGTGCAGACGTGTCTATCTGTGTCTGTGGCCTTTGTGTGCATGGTTTCTGTTCACAAGTCAGGAATTCTGGGACATGTAACTTTTCCTCATTACATGGTGTGGCTTGTATTTATGGTGCGTGTTCATTCATTCATTCACCAAGATTCAGTAAGCAGCTACTCCTGTGTATCCGGCACTCTTCCATTGTTGTAGTCTTTGGTAACGCTGCACATTCTAGTAGGGGAAGACACACACTAAACAAAACTACAATAAATATATAATACATCAGCTGGTGGTAAGTATATAAGGGTTGCCAGACTTAGCGAACAAGAATACAAGGCACCCAGTTAAATTTCAGTTTCAGATAAACCCAGAATAATTTTTTAGTGTAAGTATTCCCATGCAGTATTTGGCCTGACTTAGTTTTAGTGTAAGTATGGCCCATACAATATGTGGGACATACAGATACTGAAAAATTACATGTTGTTTATCTGGAATTCAAATTGAACTGGATAGCCCATATTTTCTCTGGGAATCCTGACATGGGTTACTGAGACTGTGGTTTACTGTGGTTTTTACAAAGCGGGTCTGGCATTACTCAAGAATGTGTTAAAAGTGTGGTGTGTATGACACGTGACTGGTTCTTATAGAGGTATTTAGAGATGGCTGAAGTTAGCTGTGTTTGTGCAAGAGTTGAGGAGATACATGTATATATAGTGTGTGTGTGTGTGTGTCCTATATATATAGTGTGTGTGTCTATATACATATCTCATCTCCAGCGTTTGGTGTTGGAGGAGAGGATTGTGATACAGGTGGGTTGTATGAGAACGTAGTATAGGAGGGATGCGTGTATATACCTCCATGTGCTGTGTGTGGTTTACTAAGGAAGTTATATGTGGGGTGTGTGATAGTTTTGCTGTATCAGAGTGTACATGTGTGTATGAGTTACTGTCTCATAAAACACCCCTAACAAGAATTCTGTATACACTCTTACGTACACCGAGTGTTAGCCTGGTCCAGGCAGGGTGACAAGAACTTTACCACGCAGACTTTATATCTGGTAAGCACTCTACCCCCATTCATCTCGCTCTTCTCTGCACTACCACACACACACACACACACACACACACACAGACACACACACACACACTCACACACCCACACACACACAGGAACATAGAGCAAAATATTCTGAATGGTCAGGGGCAGTCATTGCCTTCCCCAGCCTGTCCCAGCCACTGCCTGGAAATCTGCCTGCTGTCTAGAGCTCCATTCCCAGGGCCCATCCTACAGTCTCCAGGGCCCTGGGCCTGGTAGGAGCTACTGGGCTCTAATCTGGGGCAGAGGCCTCTAGCTGGAGCTCTGGGGGTCCACCCCTCTCCCAGGGCAAGCTACTCGCCTACATTTAATGCACGCAGGCACCACGTGGCCCGTGGCTCTCAGAGCTCCCCGCAGGACCCTGAGGACATTTCTCACCCCCGCTCACGTGGTCTCAGTCTCTGGAAAACCCTTCCCTTCCCTTGATCTCCTTTGGGAAATTCTTCCTGTAGAAGGAATAAAACCTCCTTGCTTTCAATATGACACCATCCCTAGACAAACAATCTTCTTTCAAAGTACATTCCACTTGTCAAGATATTTTTCAACAGGGCCTTCAACTCATGGGGCTTCTCTTTCCACTTTGGTAAAAGAGGCCAAGCAACTCATGGGTCTCTCTCAGCATCCTTGCATCCTTCACATCCCCCACCTCATGACCCCAGGGAAAGATCCAAGAGAATAAGAGAGAAATCGGGATCTGAGAAAAGCTGCACCTCTAGGTCTGTGCAAGCAGGATGCAGCCTGCTATGAGTCCAACAAAGCTCCAGGCCCGGCTGCCCCAGGAGAGAGTCCTCAGACCAGCGGAGCTGACCTCCCATCTCCCAGGGGGCATCTGGCCGTTCTGTGCCGTCTCACACCACAGGGACCCTCTGGATAGATACGGCAGCATCAGTGAGACAAGGTCTCTCGCTCCCTGCTTCACAGGTGACACGTTCTCAGTCCCCCGCTTCCTAGAGAAGCTTCAGTTTGGCAGAAACCCATGTGCCCCAGACAAGTTGCCCCCCACATACCTCCTCCATTCTCGGCAGTTTCCTGGGACTCTTCATTTTCCAGATGTTTCCTCTTTTGTCGCCGTTCCATCGTACCAACTAGAAGTCTCCCTTAGAAGATGCCTCAAGAGATGTCCAACTCCTCCTCTTCCCTACAGGTTGGCCCTTCTTGGCTCTTGGGCAATCCGTTGAAATGATTCAATACAAATAAAAATGGTCAAGTCTCCTAAATGGCTGAAAAACTTGTACCACTTAGTGAACCAGCAGTACTGCCTAGTGCTCACCAGGGCTGTTATGTTTGCAAGGTTGCCAGGCGCACAGTGGAATTCTGTGACCTCAGTGATGACATCAGAGCATTCGGTGGACCTAGGTTGAGCACAGTGTCTGCAGTAGCACAGGCCCCATTTTCAAGAACAATTCCTTTTTCCCAGCCGAAGCTTTCCCGTGAAAGGGAAAGGTTCATACCGTATCTATTATATATTGTATCATACCATGTCTATTATAAAATTCACATTTTGATTGGAGATCTTTTAATGTCTTTTCTAGAGAGATTTAATATGAATATTTTAAATGGTCTCCAGTTTCCCACTGGATTATTGACATTTTAAACTCTGCACTTCAATTTTCCCTCAATACGTGTAATTTTGTCACGGCTATTTCTGTACTTAAAGATGAGGAACTATATAACTGATTTCTTCATTTTTTCCCCATCTCTTTCCAAGGTACTGCATTTGATTGTGTCTTGCAACTGAGTGAAAAATGCTAGTCCTTGAGTCAGGACATTGGGCCCTTTAGCAAGTAACTCAACCTATCTGGGCTTCAGCTTCTGTATGTGCGATCAAGAGGCTTGGACTAGCTGACTTTTCAAATGCTGTGTTTCTTTGATTCACTCTCACTTACTGATCTGCTCCTTCAGAAGAGGGTCTGTTCTCATAAAGTAACAACAGTCTTTTCCTAACCTTGGGTTGGGCGGAGTTTATCTGTTCGTACTCAGTTTGTTAGTTATATTGCCTTCTACGTATGCTTAGCTCTGAATAATTTATATGGCTCTTGTGACAATTTTTAGATCTTCTTTTTTTATTATTTTTCTTTTACAGATTCTAATTTGTTATCGCCAGTGTAGAGGAGCCTGATTGACTTTTAAAATTTATTGATCTTGTATGTGTGTGCCTTGTTGAACCGTCTTATTAGTTCCTGCTAGTTTATCTGTGGGTTCTTTTGGGTCTCCTAGATAAATGAGCATATTAAATGTAAATAATGTGTTCTTTGGATAAAGTTTATTTTCTTGCATCTCTATGTATAGAAACAATATGTTGAATTGATTTAAATATTTAAATACTTACATACCTGTTATCACAATCTAACATTCTTTATCTTATTTTCTTTCAATCAATATTATGTTTTCAAGATTTATCCACGTGAATCCATATAGATCTAGGTCTTTGATTTTTGACTGTTTGATATTATTTGATCCCATGCATATAGCATCATTTATTTTCCATTCAAGCATTATTGGACAATTGGATTGTTTCCCTCCCTTCTCTAGAAAAAACAACATTTCCTAGAATATCCCTGAAGATGTCTGACAGTCGAGAAGGGCCAGGCTGCCCGAAGGATTGCTACTTGCTTTTAGCCACCTTCCAACAGGCCGTCTCCAGCCAGCAATTTGAAGCACAGCTGAAATGAGAACTGCCCCAAATGTGAAGATCTTAGGAGCTTCCTAGAAGGTGGGAGGTTAATGATAGGCATCCTGCTGGGATCCCAGGGGAGTCTGAGCTGGCCTGAAGCTCATCTTCCTCCTCCACCTCTCAAGAGAAATGTGGAGGAAAGAAGACTTCAAAAACTGTGAGCAGGCAGAGGGAGAGATATTGGGGGCCGAAGCTGTAACTGAGGTCTTGGAGTGGGCTGTGAGCACGCAGAGCCTCTAGAGAGCCAGGCTCTGCCTTCTGAGAACTTCTCCCCTAAGGCTGCTCATAATTCACGTGATACCAGCCATATAGAGCCGACTTGGCCCACACTGTCACAGAAAGCCTTATCAGAATCTCTTCTTCTTCATACACTCTTGTGTCTGTTACTTGGTTATTGCCTTTGGTACTCCACTGATGTGAACCACAGTCGCCGGGGGATGGAGGACACTAGTGACCCATCTTGCTCTGTGGCCTCCGTCCACAGCTTGAGGGTAAGGGAAGAGGCCAAATGAAGGTCAAGAAGGAAAGATGGAGTTTGAAGAGAAGACCTGAGTTAAGGGTGTCTTCTCAAGTCCTGATGACTGAAATGTAGCTCCAGTACCTGAAGTCCTGCTTGTTCTCAAGGCTGACCGCGGGGCTGGGTGCACTCAGTGAAGGAACCGTATACACTTAGTATTTCCTTGCTTGCTCACACTTGCCCTCCTCTGATACACCCTCTGCAAGACTGACCTTCCCCTGAAACAACTTTCCACCTGCCACTGTCATCTCATGAACATTTGCTTCCCCTTCCTAGTGCCCCCCTAGAATGCCATTGCAGCCAATTCATAATTTGATAATTATGTTGCTTACCATAGTCTCAGCAACTTCTGATAAATTTTATTCACTTTATTCCATAGTCTTCACCCATCAATCATCTTCCTTAACTTCCTAGCTGCAGGTTAAACCATTCGGCATCATTACTTTTTCTTTCTCTTCTTTGCCAAATCCTTTCTATCTTTTAAGGTCTTTTTCTTGTCTCTCTACCATCCTGCCTTCCTGAACTTCTTTTTTTTCCGTTTAAGTAACCTTTCAATCTCCTTCCCCAGTTTCCTCATAAACATTGAGAGTTTATTCCTCACACGTTAGACAGCGGTTTATGAATGGCCAGGCATAACGGACTCAGAATGAGTTGGCACCCCCTAGGTACCTGTCTTGCTGGGGAGCCACAGGTGAAGGGCTGGCTGCTGGACACATGTTTGCATGGAGTCAGGCTGAGTGGCCTCAGGGTGTTTGCCCTGCACTTGTGTGTGTTTCTCCCTCGTTGGTTTCCTTGTCCAGCCACCTGTGACCTCCCTCCATCCAACCCAGGGAATCCTTCTCATCACAGGGGTAGGATGTTTGTCTCATTTTCCATCACATCCTTTCCCCAAAGTTTGGTTGTGAGTTGTTCCCATTCCAAAGACCTTTCCTCTTTGAAGAGAAAAGAGAACATCTTTTCTCTCCTTTCCTCTCACTTCACTTCTGCTCTATTATCTCCTCCGTCCAGAATGGCCCACTGACTCAGATGGGTGTAGATCCGAAGATGGCAAGAACTGCCAGCAATTCTGAGATAATAATACGGATGGATCAGGAAAACTTGAAAACCTTTATCCCGCCACATAAAAAAAAATTGCACTTCCAATGTATTCAGAGTCTCAGTGTAGAAACACAAATGATAGAGAAATTGAATGACACTCAAGTTTTTCTTTCCTCCTTTCCTGATTTATTCTAATCCTCCATGCTAACATGATGAACTATTTGTTAGGTAAAGTTTCAGACATTTTCTACCCATGCACACTTTTCTTCTTTTCACATAAGAGTGTGAACTAGGTCACTTTCAACATGCTGTGATTCTGTGATTCACTGTCTCCCACCGAGTCATCCACTGATCAAGTCATCTGTTTCACGGAGAACTATTTCCAATAGCTAATAGCCAATGTCTGTGGAGTGCTTACTCTGTGTCGGTTTCTTGTAACTACTTTACAGATCATTTGTACAACGTACCCATGGACCAGGTACAATTATGACCCCCAAGTGACAGATAAGTGCAGATAAGTACAAATACATACAGAGGCCAAGTGACTTGCCCAAGACACTGGAGCAAATCAAAATCCATGCCTCTGTAAGCATTTTGCTCTATTGCCTCTGTCTGGGAGGCTTGATGATTTGGCAACTAAAACCTTAAATATCATGTTCCATTTTTATATCTGTGACACAAGCGTGGGGCTGTGATATGGGGTAACTAACCTGACTACTTTTGAAAACCCTTATGCACCTGGATGAAAGTAAGCCAGGGACTGCAAGCTATAGATTTAAGGTTTCCTACCAACTTTTAAAAATAGCTTCTTGAATGCAATTTACGTAGTGTCAAGTCTAGGATGTAGTCCAAATAGTAACAGAAAAATGGAGATATGTAGAAAAATACTTAAAGTTGACAAGTATTGGGAGTGTAGTATTTTGGGGGCCAGTGTGTAGACCACAGGAAAACTTGCTGTTTCCTTCCCAAAGGGAAGAGCCCTACGTTGCAACTGCCAAGGTCCCTGGGGCAGCAAGTGTGCTCACTGCCTAGTAAAGAAGCATCCTCAGTTTGATAGAATCATATGGGAGCCTTACATTTGGTTAGCAGTTCTACATTCTTGATGTAATAATATTTTCAGGGTGTGGGAGGGTATCAAGCTCTGAAAATACCCTTGGAGAGATTTGCTTATTAAGTTTGGCTTTTTCAATCTCCCTACTACTTCTTGACTAAACACCAGGCGGTTTCCTTCACTTTTCAGAACCATGTTGTTTTTCCCTTGTCTAATGAACTTTGAAATACTTTTGGATGAGCTATTAAGTTTGGGAGAAAATAAACATCTCTTTAAAATAAGGAAGATAATAACAATGACAAGTAGAAAAAGCTCTAAAACAGAGAATATCCTCCATTCTAGCCAATGACTGGGAGTGGAAGGTGCGTGCTCGCTGTCCAGGACGTAGAAATAAAAGCGGAGGAGGCGCTGAGGCGTCTCCTGGATCTCTATGAGCCTCCATCATTTCTGAAGGGTAGGGTTGACAGATAAAATATAGGCTGTTTAGTTAAATATGAATGTCAGAAAAACAACAAGTATATTTTTAAGATAAGTATGCCCCAAATAGTTCATAGGATCTACTTATACTAAAATTAATGACTTATTATTCATGTGAAGTTCAAGTTTAACTGGGTATCCTGTACTTTTATTTACTAAATCTGACAGCCCTACTGATGATCCACAATGGAGGCAGTTGAGGAGCGGTACATGCTGGCTCTCGGACAGTCAGAAATGGCTTCAGCAGATCCAGGTACAGTATGAAATTCTTTTTGGATGTAGCTCAGAAGCCATGGCCAGCCCTTGACTGCAAGTACTGCCTCGGGTTTCCCTGAGGTGGGGTAAGCCTTCCTCTTAATGGCCTTTTGGTAAGTCTGGAAGACCATATCCAAGGGGAGCCCCAAAGTCAGTTTCATCCTCACAACCATGTTTCCAATTCCTGGAATTGGCTGCATGTGACTCACAAGAGCTGAGGAGGTTTGTGGAAATTGGGAGTGTCATAGCTTGAACCCTTTGTAGGTAAAGTTTTGCTGTTGTGAGAGTTTTAACAGGAGCAATGTGAAAGACTCCAGGTCCCCAGGTAGAGAGAAATAATTCTACCTGTGTGTATGTGACAAGTCTCTAATTGTTCAGAGAGCAAGTATCTGGTCTTAGAAAGACTGATCCAAGCTTGGATGTTTCTGGTGACAAGGCAAGGTCCTGAGTTTCAAGTTCACTTTTATGGTTGAGGAGACAATAAGGTGGTCAGAAGGGAAATCATGGAGGAGACCTTGGCTTCATCCATTGTGCAGGCTTGTATATGTGGTTCTATGTAAATTGTGTTTCAAAGGTGGAGCTTGTTTACAACTATGAACATTCTCCGATGTGCTTTTTGGACCTTCATTCCCAGAGCGTGAGCAGTGCCGAGGCTCTAGAAATGCCATGGATATTCTGAGCTGTCAGTGGCATTTCCCACGTACTGTTCCCCTGGTGCCGCTCCTTGAAATGTCCAAAGGGATTATCATCTGTCTTGTGGCGGGTCCTAGCATTGTGAAAGGAAGCTGCTGCACCTGGCTCAGAGGATTTCGGATGTGGTGGGAGGAGGAGTAGTACTACGACTATAAATTGTATCACAGCATATCTATTCCATCTTGAGAGTGGGGTTGGGGGGTTATGAAGGGGGGCTTTTATTGTACTTTTATACACTGTACCCTTGAAACTAATTCAATTTTTTAAAATTAATTAATTTATTTTGGGCTGCATTGGGTCTTTGTTGCTGCTAGCGGGCATTCTCTAGTTGCAGTGAGCCGGGGCTCCTCTTGGCTGTGGTGCACGGGCTTCTCATTGCAGTGGCTTCTCTTGTTGCGGACCATGGGCTCTAGGCACGCAGGCTTCCGTAGTCGTGGCACGTGGGCTCGGTTGATGTGGCACACGGGCTCTAGAGCGCAGGCTCTGTAGTTGTGGCCTGCGGGCTTAGTTACTCCGTGGCACGTGGGATCTTCCCAGACCAGGGCTCGAACCCACGTCCCCTGCATTCACAGGCATATTCTTAACTACTGCTCCACCAGGGAAGCCCAATAATTCAGTTTTTTATAAAGAGAAGATTCCTAATATTATTCCAAAATTTTAAAAATATGTAGTTGGATAACACTATGAAAAATTAACTGGTATATTCTTTTATTATTTCTCTTTGCTCCCTGGATTTTTTTTCCTCATCCAGTCAGCTAGGCACTGTGAGCTCACTGCATTAGGAAGGTAAAGACTCAGCAGAAATGAGGGAGAGAAAAAGAAAATTCTCAGCTTTGGAATGTTCACAACGGAGGCTACAGTTAAACAGGTGAGAATTCTGTGAACAAAAACTAAATGTCGTCTCAAATGCAAAAAAGTATTCTCTGCACTGGGAGGCAGGAGAGGGAGGGAGGGAAGGACTGAAGGAGAGAGATCAGTGTGGCCAGGGACATGGAAACTGTGCTTGAGGACGATATGCGCAGGAAGAGAATCAGAATCTGGAGAAGATTCAGCCTGCACGTGATCATTGCCTCCAGCCAGCACCCTCATCTCAGACGTTGGGAAATTCAGAGAGAGAGTGGGAGTACGTCAGCAGGGCCACGTGCAGAGTCTGTGTGGCAGGGGTTTTGGCCGTTCCCTATTTGTGAGGAGTCCCCAGCAATTTGCAGGCCTCTTCTGGAAAATGCAGGCGGACGTCTCTAGTGCTTATGTGAAAGCTTGTTCACAAACCTTGAAAGATACAGATGTAGCTGACAGATAGATGCATAGATAGAAAAATGTCATTAAATCAAAGCTCCAGGAAAGGTTTGGAAAATGCCCTTTATTGCATAGGACGCTTCTATGGTCATATGATGTTAGACTGAGTGCCGGTCCCTTCATCCTCCTTCAGACCACGGCATTCTGTCTGCTACTCTCCCGAGGGTCCTTTCTTCTCCCTGGAAGGGATAAAGCAAATGAGGTAGAACAGGAAGAGACAAGAAGCACTCCAAGCTCTGCTGGTCAGGGTTACCCTCCAGCATTGCCTTAATGCTCAGAGCCACACACACCACAGTGAGCTTGGCTCCAGATCAACTACCACGCCACGAAGGTTCTGGAACATTTCCATATCTCGGGGGACCTCATTTCCACGTGACTCTCTTTCCTATTCCCCTTTGTCACAGAAGGCTAGGTACAGTGGTCAGGGTGAGATCTCGGCTCAGGCCCAAGGCTCTCAGACCTCAAAGTTCTGGTCCTGCAAGGGCCCCTGTCCTCTCTTGAGACCACTCCTGGCTCTCTCTGCCGAGAAGGAGCTGCTGGCAGTACGTCCTCTAAGAGTTGAGGTCCATCGTGCAGACCCTGAGAAAACTCCTAGGAAAAGGCTCCACCTTCTTGTTTACGTCAACAGAGGTCAATGCCTTTGTTAGTGCTGGGTGTGTCCCATTTGATGCAACTGCAGAGCCATTAGGTCAACCAGCACATGTGTGCGGCCCCTTCCCTTAGACTCCTCTGGGCCCTCGTGACATAGGCTCAGAAGACTGCCAGCCTCAAGCCTTACCTCTTCCAAGGGACGGCCACACGGTCTTCCAGGATCTCCTGTCCCATGAATCTCAGTTGCTGTTTGGAACTCAAAGGAGAGAAAAGACCCTGCCTGCGTGGTCTCTTTGGGCTGGGGCCTTCCCCCGTGGGCTGCTCTCCCTCATTCTCCTTTTCTTCTTTCTTCTCTTCATCCTCCTCCTCCTCCTCCTCCTCGTTCCCCTCCTCCTCCTCCTCGTCCTCCTCCTCAGGGGTGCTCTCGGATTCCACATTGCCCATCCACTGGGCCATGTTGAGATGAAAGACACGGCAGCTGAAGCCCTGCAGGACGCCAAACTTCACGTGCTGCTGGAGGATCTCCAAGGTGGGGAAGACCCGGCAGCAGGCCATGCACCTGAAGCCGGTCTCCATGGTCAGCATCCAGTCCGCTGTCTTGGCGCTGGGTCTCTCCTCGATGGCAGGTGGCCCTGATGGGCTGCCTGGCTCTGCTCTTTCCTCATACTCTTTCTCCTCCCCAGTGGGCTTACTGTCAGACAGGAGGCTTTCGGTGGACACATCAGAAGAGGGGTCAGTCGCTACTGCGCACACATCCTCAGGAAGGGTCACTTCTTCTATCGTCAGCTGCTTTTCAGGCAACTCCAAGGGTTTCTTTGTCTTCCAGGAGACAGCGACACCCTTGTTCACTTGTACCTGCATGTAGTATATTTTCATGCCCCTTTCCTCTTTGTCTGGGTGCAGATAGTTCTTACAGGGTGAAGAGGGTGAGGAGGAGACACAGTGTGATGGGGAAGCGGTCTCTCCTTCTTCCTGATCCTGGGCTAGGGGTGGTCTAGGCTGGGCAGTGTCTCGATGAAATCTCCGGATTCCTGAAAAAGGAAATGAAAATCATAATAACATGCATGGGCCATGCCGGAAGCTGAGGGAGCAGGTGTGGTAGACGAGAGAGGGACATTGGCACGACATAGCTATGTCGTGAGCTTGGTGTCTGTTGGCCGTAGGACGGAGTGGTGTATCGGGTGTCATCTGTGGGCTTTTCATGTGCGTGGGGGGGGGATACTGGAGCGGTGTCTGTATACAGGGGTGTGGAGTATGGTGGTGAGGGCTGTAGTATGTGAGGGATGCGGCTGGATGCGTGTACGACGAGGAGTGTGAGTTTGGGAATATCGGTGGTGCATTCCTTGTGGAATGGGGCTGTGGTGCAGGAGAGTACTGTGGAGCACGTGCTTGGGGTTGATGTGCACTGAGAAGGGCTGTGCCTGGAGGGCGCGTGTATGTGTGAGCTGTGTGCACCTGAGCTGGATGGTCCTGCTCTCAGGCTGGAGGTGTATGATGCAGAACTCTGTCCTTCTCTGGAAGCAAAGGCAAAGACAAAGCCTACATTTTCCTCTGAAGATGCTTAATCTGGTCCCTCTTCCCTCCACCTCAAGCCCAGACCTTTCCGGCCCCTGCTCCTTGACATCCCCACCATGGTAGTAGCAGTATTCACACACACACCCCCAGACTCAGCTGGCATCCACACCCTCGGAACTGCTCAGGCATCCTGCCCAGGCTCCTCCACAGAGGCCTCATCACCTCTGATGACCCTGGATTTCCTCTCAGCCTCCCTGGGATCTGTGTGCCTCCTGCCTCACAGCCAAGCACCCCCTCACCTGAGGAGCCCCGCGCCCTTACCAGCGTAGCTGAGCTTGCGCAGAGTAGAAGTACAGAAGAAGTATTTAGAGGCAGAGGAGACCTCCCCTGCCCCTGGGCTGCAGCCTTGGGCCACCACAGTGGATCCAAGCCGAGGGGGATCCTCTTGTGACTTTGAGAGTCCTGAGGGAGGAATGAAAGGCTCAGGGTGGGTTCATCAGTCCTCTGTCCACAAATATTTACTGAGTGTGTGACACGTGTCAGGTGCAGTGAATACACACAGTTGAGAGTGTGGTTGCCAGTGGATCCTCCAGGATTTAATTCCAATCAATACTTATTCTCTCACTGTCTAGTTGGTAATGTAGGCCTCGGTGGTGACTGTGAGTGTGTGGGAAGAGTGAGTGATGTGTATCAGTTAAGTCTGTGGTAAGTGTGGGGTTGGCATGGGGAGCACAGTGCAGACGTGTCTATCTGTGTCTGTGGCCTTTGTGTGCATGGTTTCTGTTCACAAGTCAGGAATTCTGGGACATGTAACTTTTCCTCATTACATGGTGTGGCTTGTATTTATGGTGCGTGTTCATTCATTCATTCACCAAGATTCAGTAAGCAGCTACTCCTGTGTATCCGGCACTCTTCCATTGTTGTAGTCTTTGGTAACGCTGCACATTCTAGTAGGGGAAGACACACACTAAACAAAACTACAATAAATATATAATACATCAGCTGGTGGTAAGTATATAAGGGTTGCCAGACTTAGCGAACAAGAATACAAGGCACCCAGTTAAATTTCAGTTTCAGATAAACCCAGAATAATTTTTTAGTGTAAGTATTCCCATGCAGTATTTGGCCTGACTTAGTTTTAGTGTAAGTATGGCCCATACAATATGTGGGACATACAGATACTGAAAAATTACATGTTGTTTATCTGGAATTCAAATTGAACTGGATAGCCCATATTTTCTCTGGGAATCCTGACATGGGTTACTGAGACTGTGGTTTACTGTGGTTTTTACAAAGCGGGTCTGGCATTACTCAAGAATGTGTTAAAAGTGTGGTGTGTATGACACGTGACTGGTTCTTATAGAGGTATTTAGAGATGGCTGAAGTTAGCTGTGTTTGTGCAAGAGTTGAGGAGATACATGTATATATAGTGTGTGTGTGTGTGTGTCCTATATATATAGTGTGTGTGTCTATATACATATCTCATCTCCAGCGTTTGGTGTTGGAGGAGAGGATTGTGATACAGGTGGGTTGTATGAGAACGTAGTATAGGAGGGATGCGTGTATATACCTCCATGTGCTGTGTGTGGTTTACTAAGGAAGTTATATGTGGGGTGTGTGATAGTTTTGCTGTATCAGAGTGTACATGGGTGTATGAGTTACTGTCTCATAAAACACCCCTAACAAGAATTCTGTATACACTCTTACGTACACCAAGTGTTAGCCTGGTCCAGGCAGGGTGACAAGAACTTTACCACGCAGACTTTATATCTGGTAAGCACTCTACCCCCATTCATCTCGCTCTTCTCTGCACTACCACACACACACACACACACACACACACACACAGACACACACACACACTCACACACCCACACACACACAGGAACATAGAGCAAAATATTCTGAATGGTCAGGGGCAGTCATTGCCTTCCCCAGCCTGTCCCAGCCACTGCCTGGAAATCTGCCTGCTGTCTAGAGCTCCATTCCCAGGGCCCATCCTACAGTCTCCAGGGCCCTGGGCCTGGTAGGAGCTACTGGGCTCTAATCTGGGGCAGAGGCCTCTAGCTGGAGCTCTGGGGGTCCACCCCTCTCCCAGGGCAAGCTACTCGCCTACATTTAATGCACGCAGGCACCACGTGGCCCGTGGCTCTCAGAGCTCCCCGCAGGACCCTGAGGACATTTCTCACCCCCGCTCACGTGGTCTCAGTCTCTGGAAAACCCTTCCCTTCCCTTGATCTCCTTTGGGAAATTCTTCCTGTAGAAGGAATAAAACCTCCTTGCTTTCAATATGACACCATCCCTAGACAAACAATCTTCTTTCAAAGTACATTCCACTTGTCAAGATATTTTTCAACAGGGCCTTCAACTCATGGGGCTTCTCTTTCCACTTTGGTAAAAGAGGCCAAGCAACTCATGGGTCTCTCTCAGCATCCTTGCATCCTTCACATCCCCCACCTCATGACCCCAGGGAAAGATCCAAGAGAATAAGAGAGAAATCGGGATCTGAGAAAAGCTGCACCTCTAGGTCTGTGCAAGCAGGATGCAGCCTGCTATGAGTCCAACAAAGCTCCAGGCCCGGCTGCCCCAGGAGAGAGTCCTCAGACCAGCGGAGCTGACCTCCCATCTCCCAGGGGGCATCTGGCCGTTCTGTGCCATCTCACACCACAGGGACCCTCTGGATAGATACGGCAGCATCAGTGAGACAAGGTCTCTCGCTCCCTGCTTCACAGGTGACACGTTCTCAGTCCCCCGCTTCCTAGAGAAGCTTCAGTTTGGCAGAAACCCATGTGCCCCAGACAAGTTGCCCCCCACATACCTCCTCCATTCTCGGCAGTTTCCTGGGACTCTTCATTTTCCAGATGTTTCCTCTTTTGTCGCCGTTCCATCGTACCAACTAGAAGTCTCCCTTAGAAGATGCCTCAAGAGATGTCCAACTCCTCCTCTTCCCTACAGGTTGGCCCTTCTTGGCTCTTGGGCAATCCGTTGAAATGATTCAATACAAATAAAAATGGTCAAGTCTCCTAAATGGCTGAAAAACTTGTACCACTTAGTGAACCAGCAGTACTGCCTAGTGCTCACCAGGGCTGTTATGTTTGCAAGGTTGCCAGGCGCACAGTGGAATTCTGTGACCTCAGTGATGACATCAGAGCATTCGGTGGACCTAGGTTGAGCACAGTGTCTGCAGTAGCACAGGCCCCATTTTCAAGAACAATTCCTTTTTCCCAGCCGAAGCTTTCCCGTGAAAGGGAAAGGTTCATACCGTATCTATTATATATTGTATCATACCATGTCTATTATAAAATTCACATTTTGATTGGAGATCTTTTAATGTCTTTTCTAGAGAGATTTAATATGAATATTTTAAATGGTCTCCAGTTTCCCACTGGATTATTGACATTTTAAACTCTGCACTTCAATTTTCCCTCAATACGTGTAATTTTGTCACGGCTATTTCTGTACTTAAAGATGAGGAACTATATAACTGATTTCTTCATTTTTTCCCCATCTCTTTCCAAGGTACTGCATTTGATTGTGTCTTGCAACTGAGTGAAAAATGCTAGTCCTTGAGTCAGGACATTGGGCCCTTTAGCAAGTAACTCAACCTATCTGGGCTTCAGCTTCTGTATGTGCGATCAAGAGGCTTGGACTAGCTGACTTTTCAAATGCTGTGTTTCTTTGATTCACTCTCACTTACTGATCTGCTCCTTCAGAAGAGGGTCTGTTCTCATAAAGTAACAACAGTCTTTTCCTAACCTTGGGTTGGGCGGAGTTTATCTGTTCGTACTCAGTTTGTTAGTTATATTGCCTTCTACGTATGCTTAGCTCTGAATAATTTATATGGCTCTTGTGACAATTTTTAGATCTTCTTTTTTTCTTATTTTTCTTTTACAGATTCTAATTTGTTATCGCCAGTGTAGAGGAGCCTGATTGACTTTTAAAATTTATTGATCTTGTATGTGTGTGCCTTGTTGAACCGTCTTATTAGTTCCTGCTAGTTTATCTGTGGGTTCTTTTGGGTCTCCTAGATAAATGAGCATATTAAATGTAAATAATGTGTTCTTTGGATAAAGTTTATTTTCTTGCATCTCTATGTATAGAAACAATATGTTGAATTGATTTAAATATTTAAATACTTACATACCTGTTATCACAATCTAACATTCTTTATCTTATTTTCTTTCAATCAATATTATGTTTTCAAGATTTATCCACGTGAATCCATATAGATCTAGGTCTTTGATTTTTGACTGTTTGATATTATTTGATCCCATGCATATAGCATCATTTATTTTCCATTCAAGCATTATTGGACAATTGGATTGTTTCCCTCCCTTCTCTAGAAAAAACAACATTTCCTAGAATATCCCTGAAGATGTCTGACAGTCGAGAAGGGCCAGGCTGCCCGAAGGATTGCTACTTGCTTTTAGCCACCTTCCAACAGGCCGTCTCCAGCCAGCAATTTGAAGCACAGCTGAAATGAGAACTGCCCCAAATGTGAAGATCTTAGGAGCTTCCTAGAAGGTGGGAGGTTAATGATAGGCATCCTGCTGGGATCCCAGGGGAGTCTGAGCTGGCCTGAAGCTCATCTTCCTCCTCCACCTCTCAAGAGAAATGTGGAGGAAAGAAGACTTCAAAAACTGTGAGCAGGCAGAGGGAGAGATATTGGGGGCCGAAGCTGTAACTGAGGTCTTGGAGTGGGCTGTGAGCACGCAGAGCCTCTAGAGAGCCAGGCTCTGCCTTCTGAGAACTTCTCCCCTAAGGCTGCTCATAATTCACGTGATACCAGCCATATAGAGCCGACTTGGCCCACACTGTCACAGAAAGCCTTATCAGAATCTCTTCTTCTTCATACACTCTTGTGTCTGTTACTTGGTTATTGCCTTTGGTACTCCACTGATGTGAACCACAGTCGCCGGGGGATGGAGGACACTAGTGACCCATCTTGCTCTGTGGCCTCCGTCCACAGCTTGAGGGTAAGGGAAGAGGCCAAATGAAGGTCAAGAAGGAAAGATGGAGTTTGAAGAGAAGACCTGAGTTAAGGGTGTCTTCTCAAGTCCTGATGACTGAAATGTAGCTCCAGTACCTGAAGTCCTGCTTGTTCTCAAGGCTGACCGCGGGGCTGGGTGCACTCAGTGAAGGAACCGTATACACTTAGTATTTCCTTGCTTGCTCACACTTGCCCTCCTCTGATACACCCTCTGCAAGACTGACCTTCCCCTGAAACAACTTTCCACCTGCTACTGTCATCTCATGAACATTTGCTTCCCCTTCCTAGTGCCCCCCTAGAATGCCATTGCAGCCAATTCATAATTTGATAATTATGTTGCTTACCATAGTCTCAGCAACTTCTGATAAATTTTATTCACTTTATTCCATAGTCTTCACCCATCAATCATCTTCCTTAACTTCCTAGCTGCAGGTTAAACCATTCGGCATCATTACTTTTTCTTTCTCTTCTTTGCCAAATCCTTTCTATCTTTTAAGGTCTTTTTCTTGTCTCTCTACCATCCTGCCTTCCTGAACTTCTTTTTTTTCCGTTTAAGTAACCTTTCAATGTCCTTCCCCAGTTTCCTCATAAACATTGAGAGTTTATTCCTCACACGTTAGACAGCGGTTTATGAATGGCCAGGCATAACGGACTCAGAATGAGTTGGCACCCCCTAGGTACCTGTCTTGCTGGGGAGCCACAGGTGAAGGGCTGGCTGCTGGACACATGTTTGCATGGAGTCAGGCTGAGTGGCCTCAGGGTGTTTGCCCTGCACTTGTGTGTGTTTCTCCCTCGTTGGTTTCCTTGTCCAGCCACCTGTGACCTCCCTCCATCCAACCCAGGGAATCCTTCTCATCACAGGGGTAGGATGTTTGTCTCATTTTCCATCACATCCTTTCCCCAAAGTTTGGTTGTGAGTTGTTCCCATTCCAAAGACCTTTCCTCTTTGAAGAGAAAAGAGAACATCTTTTCTCTCCTTTCCTCTCACTTCACTTCTGCTCTATTATCTCCTCCGTCCAGAATGGCCCACTGACTCAGATGGGTGTAGATCCGAAGATGGCAAGAACTGCCAGCAATTCTGAGATAATAATACGGATGGATCAGGAAAACTTGAAAACCTTTATCCCGCCACATAAAAAAAAATTGCACTTCCAATGTATTCAGAGTCTCAGTGTAGAAACACAAATGATAGAGAAATTGAATGACACTCAAGTTTTTCTTTCCTCCTTTCCTGATTTATTCTAATCCTCCATGCTAACATGATGAACTATTTGTTAGGTAAAGTTTCAGACATTTTCTACCCATGCACACTTTTCTTCTTTTCACATAAGAGTGTGAACTAGGTCACTTTCAACATGCTGTGATTCTGTGATTCACTGTCTCCCACCGAGTCATCCACTGATCAAGTCATCTGTTTCACGGAGAACTATTTCCAATAGCTAATAGCCAATGTCTGTGGAGTGCTTACTCTGTGTCGGTTTCTTGTAACTACTTTACAGATCATTTGTACAACGTACCCATGGACCAGGTACAATTATGACCCCCAAGTGACAGATAAGTGCAGATAAGTACAAATACATACAGAGGCCAAGTGACTTGCCCAAGACACTGGAGCAAATCAAAATCCATGCCTCTGTAAGCATTTTGCTCTATTGCCTCTGTCTGGGAGGCTTGATGATTTGGCAACTAAAACCTTAAATATCATGTTCCATTTTTATATCTGTGACACAAGCGTGGGGCTGTGATATGGGGTAACTAACCTGACTACTTTTGAAAACCCTTATGCACCTGGATGAAAGTAAGCCAGGGACTGCAAGCTATAGATTTAAGGTTTCCTACCAACTTTTAAAAATAGCTTCTTGAATGCAATTTACGTAGTGTCAAGTCTAGGATGTAGTCCAAATAGTAACAGAAAAATGGAGATATGTAGAAAAATACTTAAAGTTGACAAGTATTGGGAGTGTAGTATTTTGGGGGCCAGTGTGTAGACCACAGGAAAACTTGCTGTTTCCTTCCCAAAGGGAAGAGCCCTACGTTGCAACTGCCAAGGTCCCTGGGGCAGCAAGTGTGCTCACTGCCTAGTAAAGAAGCATCCTCAGTTTGATAGAATCATATGGGAGCCTTACATTTGGTTAGCAGTTCTACATTCTTGATGTAATAATATTTTCAGGGTGTGGGAGGGTATCAAGCTCTGAAAATACCCTTGGAGAGATTTGCTTATTAAGTTTGGCTTTTTCAATCTCCCTACTACTTCTTGACTAAACACCAGGCGGTTTCCTTCACTTTTCAGAACCATGTTGTTTTTCCCTTGTCTAATGAACTTTGAAATACTTTTGGATGAGCTATTAAGTTTGGGAGAAAATAAACATCTCTTTAAAATAAGGAAGATAATAACAATGACAAGTAGAAAAAGCTCTAAAACAGAGAATATCCTCCATTCTAGCCAATGACTGGGAGTGGAAGGTGCGTGCTCGCTGTCCAGGACGTAGAAATAAAAGCGGAGGAGGCGCTGAGGCGTCTCCTGGATCTCTATGAGCCTCCATCATTTCTGAAGGGTAGGGTTGACAGATAAAATATAGGCTGTTTAGTTAAATATGAATGTCAGAAAAACAACAAGTATATTTTTAAGATAAGTATGCCCCAAATAGTTCATAGGATCTACTTATACTAAAATTAATGACTTATTATTCATGTGAAGTTCAAGTTTAACTGGGTATCCTGTACTTTTATTTACTAAATCTGACAGCCCTACTGATGATCCACAATGGAGGCAGTTGAGGAGCGGTACATGCTGGCTCTCGGACAGTCAGAAATGGCTTCAGCAGATCCAGGTACAGTATGAAATTCTTTTTGGATGTAGCTCAGAAGCCATGGCCAGCCTTTGACTGCAAGTACTGCCTCGGGTTTCCCTGAGGTGGGGTAAGCCTTCCTCTTAATGGCCTTTTGGTAAGTCTGGAAGACCATATCCAAGGGGAGCCCCAAAGTCAGTTTCATCCTCACAACCATGTTTCCAATTCCTGGAATTGGCTGCATGTGACTCACAAGAGCTGAGGAGGTTTGTGGAAATTGGGAGTGTCATAGCTTGAACCCTTTGTAGGTAAAGTTTTGCTGTTGTGAGAGTTTTAACAGGAGCAATGTGAAAGACTCCAGGTCCCCAGGTAGAGAGAAATAATTCTACCTGTGTGTATGTGACAAGTCTCTAATTGTTCAGAGAGCAAGTATCTGGTCTTAGAAAGACTGATCCAAGCTTGGATGTTTCTGGTGACAAGGCAAGGTCCTGAGTTTCAAGTTCACTTTTATGGTTGAGGAGACAATAAGGTGGTCAGAAGGGAAATCATGGAGGAGACCTTGGCTTCATCCATTGTGCAGGCTTGTATATGTGGTTCTATGTAAATTGTGTTTCAAAGGTGGAGCTTGTTTACAACTATGAACATTCTCCGATGTGCTTTTTGGACCTTCATTCCCAGAGCGTGAGCAGTGCCGAGGCTCTAGAAATGCCATGGATATTCAGAGCTGTCAGTGGCATTTCCCACGTACTGTTCCCCTGGTGCCGCTCCTTGAAATGTCCAAAGGGATTATCATCTGTCTTGTGGCGGGTCCTAGCATTGTGAAAGGAAGCTGCTGCACCTGGCTCAGAGGATTTCGGATGTGGTGGGAGGAGTAGTAGTACTACGACTATAAATTGTATCACAGCATATCTATTCCATCTTGAGAGTGGGGTTGGGGGGTTATGAAGGGGGGCTTTTATTGTACTTTTATACACTGTACCCTTGAAACTAATTCAATTTTTTAAAATTAATTAATTTATTTTGGGCTGCATTGGGTCTTTGTTGCTGCTAGCGGGCGTTCTCTAGTTGCAGTGAGCCGGGGCTCCTCTTGGCTGTGGTGCACGGGCTTCTCATTGCAGTGGCTTCTCTTGTTGCGGACCATGGGCTCTAGGCACGCAGGCTTCCGTAGTCGTGGCACGTGGGCTCGGTTGATGTGGCACACGGGCTCTAGAGCGCAGGCTCTGTAGTTGTGGCCTGCGGGCTTAGTTACTCCGTGGCACGTGGGATCTTCCCAGACCAGGGCTCGAACCCACGTCCCCTGCATTCACAGGCATATTCTTAACTACTGCTCCACCAGGGAAGCCCAATAATTCAGTTTTTTATAAAGAGAAGATTCCTAATATTATTCCAAAATTTTAAAAATATGTAGTTGGATAACACTATGAAAAATTAACTGATATATTCTTTTATTATTTCTCTTTGCTCCCTGGATTTTTTTTCCTCATCCAGTCAGCTAGGCACTGTGAGCTCACTGCATTAGGAAGGTAAAGACTCAGCAGAAATGAGGGAGAGAAAAAGAAAATTCTCAGCTTTGGAATGTTCACAATGGAGGCTACAGTTAAACAGGTGAGAATTCTGTGAACAAAAACTAAATGTCGTCTCAAATGCAAAAAAGTATTCTCTGCACTGGGAGGCAGGAGAGGGAGGGAGGGAAGGACTGAAGGAGAGAGATCAGTGTGGCCAGGGACATGGAAACTGTGCTTGAGGACGATATGCCCAGGAAGAGAATCAGAATCTGGAGAAGATTCAGCCTGCACGTGATCATTGCCTCCAGCCAGCACCCTCATCTCAGACGTTGGGAAATTCAGAGAGAGAGTGGGAGTACGTCAGCAGGGCCACGTGCAGAGTCTGTGTGGCAGGGGTTTTGGCCGTTCCCTATTTGTGAGGAGTCCCCAGCAATTTGCAGGCCTCTTCTGGAAAATGCAGGCGGACGTCTCTAGTGCTTATGTGAAAGCTTGTTCACAAACCTTGAAAGATACAGATGTAGCTGACAGATAGATGCATAGATAGAAAAATGTCATTAAATCAAAGCTCCAGGAAAGGTTTGGAAAATGCCCTTTATTGCATAGGACGCTTCTATGGTCATATGATGTTAGACTGAGTGCCGGTCCCTTCATCCTCCTTCAGACCACGGCATTCTGTCTGCTACTCTCCCGAGGGTCCTTTCTTCTCCCTGGAAGGGATAAAGCAAATGAGGTAGAACAGGAAGAGACAAGAAGCACTCCAAGCTCTGCTGGTCAGGGTTACCCTCCAGCATTGCCTTAATGCTCAGAGCCATACACACCACAGTGAGCTTGGCTCCAGATCAACTACCACGCCACGAAGGTTCTGGAACATTTCCATATCTCGGGGGACCTCATTTCCACGTGACTCTCTTTCCTATTCCCCTTTGTCACAGAAGGCTAGGTACAGTGGTCAGGGTGAGATCTCGGCTCAGGCCCAAGGCTCTCAGACCTCAAAGTTCTGGTCCTGCAAGGGCCCCTGTCCTCTCTTGAGACCACTCCTGGCTCTCTCTGCCGAGAAGGAGCTGCTGGCAGTACGTCCTCTAAGAGTTGAGGTCCATCGTGCAGACCCTGAGAAAACTCCTAGGAAAAGGCTCCACCTTCTTGTTTACGTCAACAGAGGTCAATGCCTTTGTTAGTGCTGGGTGTGTCCCATTTGATGCAACTGCAGAGCCATTAGGTCAACCAGCACATGTGTGCGGCCCCTTCCCTTAGACTCCTCTGGGCCCTCGTGACATAGGCTCAGAAGACTGCCAGCCTCAAGCCTTACCTCTTCCAAGGGACGGCCACACCGTCTTCCAGGATCTTCTGTCCCATGAATCTCAGTTGCTGTTTGGAACTCAAAGGAGAGAAAAGACCCTGCCTGCGGGGTCTCTTTGGGCTGGGGCCTTCCCCCGTGGGCTGCTCTCCCTCATTCTCCTTTTCTTCTTGCTTCTCTTCATCCTCCTCCTCCTCCTCCTCCTCGTCCCCCTCCTCCTCCTCCTCGTCCTCCTCCTCAGGGGTGCTCTCGGATTCCACATTGCCCATCCACTGGGCCATGTTGAGATGAAAGACACGGCAGCTGAAGCCCTGCAGGACGCCGAACTTCACGTGCTGCTGGAGGATCTCCAAGGTGGGGAAGACCCGGCAGCAGGCCATGCACCTGAAGCCGGTTTCCATGGTCAGCATCCAGTCCGCTGTCTTGGCGCTGGGTCTCTCCTCGACGGCAGGTGGCCCTGATGGGCTGCCTGGCTCTGCTCTTTCCTCATACTCTTTCTCCTCCCCAGTGGGCTCACTGTCAGACAGGAGGCTTTCGGTGGACACATCAGAAGAGGGGTCAGTGGCTACTGCGCACACATCCTCAGGAAGGGTCACTTCTATCGTCAGCTGCTTTTCAGGCAACTCCAAGGGTTTCTTTGTCTTCCAGGAGACAGCGACACCCTTGTTCACTTGTACCTGCATGGAGTATATTTTCATGCCCCTTTCCTCTTTGTCTGGGTGCAGATAGTTCTTACAGGGTGAAGAGGGTGAGGAGGAGACACAGTGTGATGGGGAAGCGGTCTCTCCTTCTTCCTGATCCTGGGCTAGGGGTGGTCTAGGCTGGGCAGTGTCTCGATGAAATCTCCGGATTCCTGAAAAAGGAAATTAAGATCATAATAACATGCATGGGCCATGCCGGAAGCTGAGGGAGCAGGTGTGGTAGACGAGAGAGGGACATTGGCACGACATAGCTATGTCGTGAGCTTGGTGTCTGTTGGCCGTAGGACAGAGTGGTGTATCTGGTGTCATCTGTGGTCTTTTCATGTGCGTGGGGGGGGATACTGGAGCGGTGTCTGTATACAGGGGTGTGGAGTATGGTGGTGAGGGCTGTAGTATGTGAGGGATGCGGCTGGATGCGTGTACGACGAGGAGTGTGAGTTTGGGAATATCGGTGGTACATTCCTTGTGGAATGGGGCTGTGGTGCAGGAGAGTACTGTGGAGCACGTGCTTGGGGTTGATGTGCACTGAGAAGGGCTGTGCCTGGAGGGCGCGTGTATGTGTGAGCTGTGTGCACCTGAGCTGGATGGTCCTGCTCTCAGGCTGGAGGTGTATGATGCAGAACTCTGTCCTTCTCTGGAAGCAAAGGCAAAGACAAAGCCTACATTTTCCTCTGAAGATGCTTAATCTGGTCCCTCTTCCCTCCACCTCAAGCCCAGACCTTTCCGGCCCCTGCTCCTTGACTTCCCCACCATGGTAGTAGCAGTATTCACACACACACACCCAGACTCAGCTGGCATCCACACCCTCGGAACTGCTCAGGCATCCTGCCCAGGCTCCTCCACAGAGGCCTCATCACCTCTGATGACCCTGGATTTCCTCTCAGCCTCCCTGGGATCTGTGTGCCTCCTGCCTCACAGCCAAGCACACCCTCACCTGAGGAGCCCCGCGCCCTTACCAGCATAGCTGAGCTTGCGCAGAGTAGAAGTACAGAAGAAGTATTTAGAGGCAGAGGAGACCTCCCCTGCCCCTGGGCTGCGGCCTTGGGCCACCACAGTGGATCCAAGCCGAGGGGGATCCTCTTGTGACTTTGAGAGTCCTGAGGGAGGAATGAAAGGCTCAGGGTGGGTTCATCAGTCCTCTGTCCACAAATATTTACTGAGTGTGTGACACGTGTCAGGTGCAGTGAATACACACAGTTGAGAGTGTGGTTCCCAGTGGATCCTCCAGGATTTAATTCCAATCAATACTTATTCTCTCACTGTCTAGTTGGTAATGTAGGCCTCGGTGGTGACTGTGAGTGTGTGGGAAGAGTGAGTGATGTGTATCAGTTAAGTCTGTGGTAAGTGTGGGGTTGGCATAGGGAGCACAGTGCAGACGTGTCTATCTGTGTCTGTGGCCTTTGTGTGCATGGTTTCTGTTCACAAGTCAGGAATTCTGGGACATGTAACTTTTCCTCATTACATGGTGTGGCTTGTATTTATGGTGCGTGTTCATTCATTCATTCACCAAGATTCAGTAAGCAGCTACTCCTGTGTATCCGGCACTCTTCCATTGTTGTAGTCTTTGGTAACGCTGCACATTCTAGTAGGGGAAGACACACACTAAACAAAACTACAATAACTATATAATACATCAGCTGGTGGTAAGTATATAAGGGTTGCCAGACTTAGCGAACAAGAATACAAGGCACCCAGTTAAATTTCAGTTTCAGATAAACCCAGAATAATTTTTTAGTGTAAGTATTCCCATGCAGTATTTGGCCTGACTTAGTTTTAGTGTAAGTATGGCCCATACAATATGTGGGACATACGGATACTGAAAAATTACTTGTTGTTTATCTGGAATTCAAATTGAACTGGATAGCCCATATTTTCTCTGGGAATCCTGACATGGGTTACTGAGACTGTGGTTTACTGTGGTTTTTACAAAGCGCGTCTGGCATTACTCAAGAATGTGTTAAAAGTGTGGTGTGTATGACACGTGACTGGTTCTTATAGAGGTATTTAGAGATGGCTGAAGTTAGCTGTGTTTGTGCAAGAGTTGAGGAGATACATGTATATATAGTGTGTGTGTGTGTGTGTGTGTGTCCTATATATATAGTGTGTGTGTCTATATACATATCTCATCTCCAGCGTTTGGTGTTGGAGGAGAGGATTGTGATACAGGTGGGTTGTATGAGAACGTAGTATAGGAGGGATGCGTGTATATACCTCCATGTGCTGTGTGTGGTTTACTAAGGAAGTTATATGTGGGGTGTGTGATATTTTTGCTGTATCAGAGTGTACATGGGTGTATGAGTTACTGTCTCATAAAACACCCCTAACAAGAATTCTGTATACACTCTTACGTACACCGAGTGTTAGCCTGGTCCAGGCAGGGTGACAAGAACTTTACCACGCAGACTTTATATCTGGTAAGCACTCTACCCCCATTCATCTCGCTCTTCTCTGCACTACCACACACACACACACACACACACACACACACACACACACACACACTCACACACCCACACACACACAGGAACATAGAGCAAAATATTCTGAATGGTCAGGGGCAGTCATTGCCTTCCCCAGCCTGTCCCAGCCACTGCCTGGAAATCTGCCTGCTGTCTAGAGCTCCATTCCCAGGGCTCATCCTACAGTCTCCAGGGCCCTGGGCCTGGTAGGAGCTACTGGGCTCTAATCTGGGGCAGAGGCCTCTAGCTGGAGCTCTGGGGGTCCACCCCTCTCCCAGGGCAAGCTACTCGCCTACATTTAATGCACGCAGGCACCACGTGGCCCGTGGCTCTCAGAGCTCCCCGCAGGACCCTGAGGACATTTCTCACCCCCGCTCACGTGGTCTCAGTCTCTGGAAAACCCTTCCCTTCCCTTGATCTCCTTTGGGAAATTCTTCCTGTAGAAGGAATAAAACCTCCTTGCTTTCAATATGACACCATCCCTAGACAAACAATCTTCTTTCAAAGTACATTCCACTTGTCAAGATATTTTTCAACAGGGCCTTCAACTCATGGGGCTTCTCTTTCCACTTTGGTAAAAGAGGCCAAGCAACTCATGGGTCTCTCTCAGCATCCTTGCATCCTTCACATCCCCCACCTCATGACCCCAGGGAAAGATCCAAGAGAATAAGAGAGAAATCGGGATCTGAGAAAAGCTGCACCTCTAGGTCTGTGCAAGCAGGATGCAGCCTGCTGTGAGTCCAACAAAGCTCCAGGCCCGGCTGCCCCAGGAGAGAGTCCTCAGACCAGCGGAGCTGACCTCCCATCTCCCAGGGGGCATCTGGCCGTTCTGTGCCGTCTCACACCACAGGGACCCTCTGGATAGATACGGCAGCATCAGTGAGACAAGGTCTCTCGCTCCCTGCTTCACAGGTGACACGTTCTCAGTCCCCCGCTTCCTAGAGAAGCTTCAGTTTGGCAGAAACCCATGTGCCCCAGACAAGTTGCCCCCCACATACCTCCTCCATTCTCGGCAGTTTCCTGGGACTCTTCATTTTCCAGATGTTTCCTCTTTTGTCGCCGTTCCATCGTACCAACTAGAAGTCTCCCTTAGAAGATGCCTCAAGAGATGTCCAACTCCTCCTCTTCCCTACAGGTTGGCCCTTCTTGGCTCTTGGGCAATCCGTTGAAATGATTCAATACAAATAAAAATGGTCAAGTCTCCTAAATGGCTGAAAAACTTGTACCACTTAGTGAACCAGCAGTACTGCCTAGTGCTCACCAGGGCTGTTATGTTTGCAAGGTTGCCAGGCGCACAGTGGAATTCTGTGACCTCAGTGATGACATCAGAGCATTCGGTGGACCTAGGTTGAGCACAGTGTCTGCAGTAGCACAGGCCCCATTTTCAAGAACAATTCCTTTTTCCCAGCCGAAGCTTTCCCGTGAAAGGGAAAGGTTCATACCGTATCTATTATATATTGTATCATACCATGTCTATTATAAAATTCACATTTTGATTGGAGATCTTTTAATGTCTTTTCTAGAGAGATTTAATATGAATATTTTAAATGGTCTCCAGTTTCCCACTGGATTATTGACATTATAAACTCTGCACTTCAATTTTCCCTCAATACGTGTAATTTTGTCACGGCTATTTCTGTACTTAAAGATGAGGAACTATATAATTGATTTCTTCATTTTTTCCCCATCTCTTTCCAAGGTACTGCATTTGATTGTGTCTTGCAACTGAGTGAAAAATGCTAGTCCTTGAGTAAGGACATTGGGCCCTTTACCAAGTAACTCAACCTATCTGGGCTTCAGCTTCTGTATGTGCGATCAAGAGGCTTGGACTAGCTGACTTTTCAAATGCTGTGTTTCTTTGATTCACTCTCACTTACTGATCTGCTCCTTCAGAAGAGGGTCTGTTCTCATAAAGTAACAACAGTCTTTTCCTAACCTTGGGTTGGGCGGAGTTTATCTGTTCGTACTCAGTTTGTTAGTTATATTGCCTTCTACGTATGCTTAGCTCTGAATAATTTATATGGCCCTTGTGACAATTTTTAGATCTTCTTTTTTTATTATTTTTCTTTTACAGATTCTAATTTGTTATCGCCAGTGTAGAGGAGCCTGATTGACTTTTAAAATTTATTGATCTTGTATGTGTGTGCCTTGTTGAACCGTCTTATTAGTTCCTGCTAGTTTATCTGTGGGTTCTTTTGGGTCTCCTAGATAAATGAGCATATTAAATGTAAATAATGTGTTCTTTGGATAAAGTTTATTTTCTTGCATCTCTATGTATAGAAACAATATGTTGAATTGATTTAAATATTTAAATACTTACATACCTGTTATCACAATCTAACATTCTTTATCTTATTTTCTTTCAATCAATATTATGTTTTCAAGATTTATCCACGTGAATCCATATAGATCTAGGTCTTTGATTTTTGACTGTTTGATATTATTTGATCCCATGCATATAGCATCATTTATTTTCCATTCAAGCATTATTGGACAATTGGATTGTTTCCCTCCCTTCTCTAGAACAAACAACATTTCCTAGAATATCCCTGAAGATGTCTGACAGTCGAGAAGGGCCAGGCTGCCCGAAGGATTGCTACTTGCTTTTAGCCACCTTCCAACAGGCCGTCTCCAGCCAGCAATTTGAAGCACAGCTGAAATGAGAACTGCCCCAAATGTGAAGATCTTAAGAGCTTCCTAGAAGGTGGGAGGTTAATGATAGGCATCCTGCTGGTATCCCAGGGGAGTCTGAGCTGGCCTGAAGCTCATCTTCCTCCTCCACCTCTCAAGAGAAATGTGGAGGAAAGAAGACTTCAAAAACTGTGAGCAGGCAGAGGGAGAGATATTGGGGGCCGAAGCTGTAACTGAGGTCTTGGAGTGGGCTGTGAGCACGCAGAGCCTCTAGAGAGCCAGGCTCTGCCTTCTGAGAACTTCTCCCCTAAGGCTGCTCATAATTCACGTGATACCAGCCATATAGAGCCGACTTGGCCCACACTGTCACAGAAAGCCTTATCAGAATCTCTTCTTCTTCATACACTCTTGTGTCTGTTACTTGGTTATTGCCTTTGGTACTCCACTGATGTGAACCACAGTCGCCGGGGGATGGAGGACACTAGTGACCCATCTTGCTCTGTGGCCTCCGTCCACAGCTTGAGGGTAAGGGAAGAGGCCAAATGAAGGTCAAGAAGGAAAGATGGAGTTTCAAGAGAAGACCTGAGTTAAGGGTGTCTTCTCAAGTCCTGATGACTGAAATGTAGCTCCAGTACCTGAAGTCCTGCTTGTTCTCAAGGCTGACCGCGGGGCTGGGTGCACTCAGTGAAGGAACCGTATACACTTAGTATTTCCTTGCTTGCTCACACTTGCCCTCCTCTGATACACACTCTGCAAGACTGACCTTCCCCTGAAACAACTTTCCACCTGCTACTGTCATCTCATGAACATTTGCTTCCCCTTCCTAGTGCCCCCCTAGAATGCCATTGCAGCCAATTCATAATTTGATAATCATGCTGCTTACCATAGTCTCAGCAACTTCTGATAATTTTTATTCACTTTATTCCATAGTCTTCACCCATCAATCATCTTCCTTAACTTCCTAGCTGCAGGTTAACCCATTCGGAATCATTTCTTTTTCTTTCTCTTCTTTGGCAAATCCTTTCTATCTTTTAAGGTCTTTTTCTTGTCTCTCTACCATCCTGCCTTCCTGAACTTCTTTTTTTTCCGTTTAAGTAACCTTTCAATCTCCTTCCCCAGTTTCCTCATAAACATTGAGAGTTTATTCCTCACACGTTAGACAGCGGTTTATGAATGGCCAGGCATAACGGACTCAGAATGAGTTGGCACCCCCGAGGTACCTATCTTGCTGGGGAGCCACAGGTGAAGGGCTGGCTGCTGGACACATGTTTGCATGGAGTCAGGCTGAGTGGCCTCAGGGTGTTTGCCCTGCACTTGTGTGTGTTTCTCCCTCGTTGGTTTCCTTGTCCAGCCACCTGTGACCTCCCTCCATCCAGCCCAGGGAATCCTTCTCATCACAGGGGTAGGATGTTTGTCTCATTTTCCATCACATCCTTTCCCCAAAGTTTGGTTGTGAGTTGTTCCCATTCCAAAGACCTTTCCTCTTTGAAGAGAAAAGAGAACATCTTTTCTCTCCTTTCCTCTCACTTCACTTCTGCTCTATTATCTCCTCCGTCCAGAATGGCCCACTGACTCAGATGGGTGTAGATCCGAAGATGGCAAGAACTGCCAGCAATTCTGAGATAATAATACGGATGGATCAGGAAAACTTGAAAACCTTTATCCCGCCACGTTAAAAAAAATTGCACTTCCAGTGTATTCAGAGTCTCAGTGTAGAAACACAAATGATAGAGAAATTGAATGACACTCAAGTTTTTCCTTCCTCCTTTCCTGATTTATTCTAATCCTCCATGCTAACATGATGAACTATTTGTTAGGTAAAGTTTCAGACATTTTCTACCCATGCACACTTTTCTTCTTTTCACATAAGAGTGTGAACTAGGTCACTTTCAACATGCTGTGATTCTGTGATGCACTGTCTCCCACCGAGTCATCCACTGATAAAGTCATCTGTTTCACGGAGAACTATTTCCAATAGCTAATAGCCAATGTCTGTGGAGTGCTTACTCTGTGTCGGTTTCTTGTAACTACTTTACAGATCATTTGTACAACGTACCCATGGACCAGGTACAATTATGACCCCCAAGTGACAGATAAGTGCAGATAAGTACAAATACATACAGAGGCCAAGTGACTTGCCCAAGACACTGGAGCAAATCAAAATCCATGCCTCTGTAAGCATTTTGCTCTATTGCCTCTGTCTGGGAGGCTTGATGATTTGGCAACTAAAACCTTAAATATCATGTTCCATTTTTATATCTGTGACACAAGCGTGGGGCTGTGATATGGGGTAACTAACCTGACTACTTTTGAAAACCCTTATGCACCTGGATGAAAGTAAGCCAGGGACTGCAAGCTATAGATTTAAGGTTTCCTACCAACTTTTAAAAATAGCTTCTTGAATGCAATTTACGTAGTGTCAAGTCTAGGATGTAGTCCAAATAGTAACAGAAAAATGGAGATATGTAGAAAAATACTTAAAGTTGACAAGTATTGGGAGTGTAGTATTTTGGGGGCCAGTGTGTAGACCACAGGAAAACTTGCTGTTTCCTTCCCAAAGGGAAGAGCCCTACGTTGCAACTGCCAAGGTCCCTGGGGCAGCAAGTGTGCTCACTGCCTAGTAAAGAAGCATCCTCAGTTTGATAGAATCATATGGGAGCCTTACATTTGGTTAGCAGTTCTACATTCTTGATGTAATAATATTTTCAGGGTGTGGGAGGGTATCAAGCTCTGAAAATACCCTTGGAGAGATTTGTTTATTAAGTTTGGCTTTTTCAATCTCCCTACTACTTCTTGACTAAACACCAGGCGGTTTCCTTCACTTTTCAGAACCATGTTGTTTTTCCCTTGTCTAATGAACTTTGAAATACTTTTGGATGAGCTATTAAGTTTGGGAGAAAATAAACATCTCTTTAAAATAAGGAAGATAATAACAATGACAAGTAGAAAAAGCTCTAAAACAGAGAATATCCTCCATTCTAGCCAATGACTGGGAGTGGAAGGTGCGTGCTGACTGTCCAGGACGTAGAAATAAAAGCGGAGGAGGCGCTGAGGCGTCTCCTGGATCTCTATGAGCCTCCATCATTTCTGAAGGGTAGGGTTGACAGATAAAATATAGGCTGTTTAGTTAAATATGAATGTCAGAAAAACAACAAGTATATTTTTAAGATAAGTATGCCCCAAATAGTTCATAGGATCTACTTATACTAAAAATAATGACTTATTATTCATGTGAAGTTCAAGTTTAACTGGGTATCCTGTACTTTTATTTACTAAATCTGACAGCCCTACTGATGATCCACAATGGAGGCAGTTGAGGAGCGGTACATGCTGGCTCTCGGACAGTCAGAAATGGCTTCAGCAGATCCAGGTACAGTATGAAATTCTTTTTGGATGTAGCTCAGAAGCCATGGCCAGCCCTTGACTGCAAGTACTGCCTCGGGTTTCCCTGAGGTGGGGTAAGCCTTCCTCTTAATGGCCTTTTGGTAAGTCTGGAAGACCATATCCAAGGGGAGCCCCAAAGTCAGTTTCATCCTCACAACCATGTTTCCAATTCCTGGAATTGGCTGCATGTGACTCACAAGAGCTGAGGAGGTTTGTGGAAATTGGGAGTGTCATAGCTTGAACCCTTTGTAGGTAAAGTTTTGCTGTTGTGAGAGTTTTAACAGGAGCAATGTGAAAGACTCCAGGTCCCCAGGTAGAGAGAAATAATTCTACCTGTGTGTATGTGACAAGTCTCTAATAGTTCAGAGAGCAAGTATCTGGTCTTAGAAAGACTGATCCAAGCTTGGATGTTTCTGGTGACAAGGCAAGGTCCTGAGTTTCAAGTTCACTTTTATGGTTGAGGAGACAATAAGGTGGTCAGAAGGGAAATCATGGAGGAGACCTTGGCTTCATCCATTGTGCAGGCTTGTATATGTGGTTCTATGTAAATTGTGTTTCAAAGGTGGAGCTTGTTTACAACTATGAACATTCTCCAATGTGCTTTTTGGACCTTCATTCCAAGAGCGTGAGCAGTGCCGAGGCTCTAGAAATGCCATGGATATTCTGAGCTGTCAGTGGCATTTCCCACGTACTGTTCCCCTGGTGCCGCTCCTTGAAATGTCCAAAGGGATTATCCTCTGTCTTGTGGCGGGTCCTAGCATTGTGAAAGGAAGCTGCTGCACCTGGCTCAGAGGATTTCGGATGTGGTGGGAGGAGGAGTAGTACTACGACTATAAATTATATCACAGCATATCTATTCCATCTTGAGAGTGGGGTTGGGGGGTTATGAAGTGGGGCTTTTATTGTACTTTTATACACTGTACCCTTGAAACTAATTCAATTTTTTAAAATTAATTAATTTATTTTGGGCTGCATTGGGTCTTTGTTGCTGCTAGCGGGCGTTCTCTAGTTGCAGTGAGCCAGGGCTCCTCTTGGCTGTGGTGCACGGGCTTCTCATTGCAGTGGCTTCTCTTGTTGCGGAGCATGGGCTCTAGGCACGCAGGCTTCCGTAGTCGTGGCACGTGGGCTCGGTTGATGTGGCACACGGGCTCTAGAGCGCAGGCTCAGTAGTTGTGGCCTGCGGGCTTAGTTACTCCGTGGCACGTGGGATCTTCCCAGACCAGGGCTCGAACCCACGTCCCCTGCATTCACAGGCATATTCTTAACTACTGCTCCACCAGGGAAGCCCAATAATTCAGTTTTTTATAAAGAGAAGATTCCTAATATTATTCCAAAATTTTAAAAATATGTAGTTGGATAACACTATGAAAAATTAACTGATATATTCTTTTATTATTTCTCTTTGCTCCCTGGATTTTTTTTCCTCATCCAGTCAGCTAGGCACTGTGAGCTCACTGCATTAGGAAGGTAAAGACTCAGCAGAAATGAGGGAGAGAAAAAGAAAATTCTCAGCTTTGGAATGTTCACAACGGAGGCTACAGTTAAACAGGTGAGAATTCTGTGAACAAAAACTAAATGTCGTCTCAAATGCAAAAAAGTATTCTCTGCACTGGGAGGCAGGAGAGGGAGGGAGGGAAGGACTGAAGGAGAGAGATCAGTGTGGCCAGGGACATGGAAACTGTGCTTGAGGACGATATGCCCAGGAAGAGAATCAGAATCTGGAGAAGATTCAGCCTGCACGTGATCATTGCCTCCAGCCAGCACCCTCATCTCAGACGTTGGGAAATTCAGAGAGAGAGTGGGAGTACGTCAGCAGGGCCACGTGCAGAGTCTGTGTGGCAGGGGTTTTGGCCGTTCCCTATTTGTGAGGAGTCCCCAGCAATTTGCAGGCCTCTTCTGGAAAATGCAGGCGGACATCTCTAGTGCTTATGTGAAAGCTTGTTCACAAACCTTGAAAGATACAGATGTAGCTGACAGATAGATGCATAGATAGAAAAATGTCATTAAATCAAAGCTCCAGGAAAGGTTTGGAAAATGCCCTTTATTGCATAGGACGCTTCTATTGTCATATGATGTTAGACTGAGTGCCGGTCCCTTCATCCTCCTTCAGACCACGGCATTCTGTCTGCTACTCTCCCGAGGGTCCTTTCTTCTCCCTGGAAGGGATAAAGCAAATGAGGTAGAACAGGAAGAGACAAGAAGCACTCCAAGCTCTGCTGGTCAGGGTTACCCTCCAGCATTGCCTTAATGCTCAGAGCCACACACACCACAGTGAGCTTGGCTCCAGATCAACTACCACGCAACGAAGGTTCTGGAACATTTCCATATCTCGGGGGACCTCATTTCCACGTGACTCTCTTTCCTATTCCCCTTTGTCACAGAAGGCTAGGTCCAGTGGTCAGGGTGAGATCTCGGCTCAGGCCCAAGGCTCTCAGACCTCAAATTTCTGGTCCTGCAAGGGCCCCTGTCCTCTCTTGAGACCACTCCTGGCTCTCTCTGCCGAGAAGGAGCTGCTGGCAGTACGTCCTCTAAGAGTTGAGGTCCATCGTGCAGACCCTGAGAAAACTCCTAGGAAAAGGCTCCACCTTCTTGTTTACGTCAACAGAGGTCAATGCCTTTGTTAGTGCTGGGTGTGTCCCATTTGATGCAACTGCAGAGCCATTAGGTCAACCAGCACATGTGTGCGGCCCCTTCCCTTAGACTCCTCTGGGCCCTCGTGACATAGGCTCAGAAGACTGCCAGCCTCAAGCCTTACCTCTTCCAAGGGACGGCCACACCGTCTTCCAGGATCTTCTGTCCCATGAATCTCAGTTGCTGTTTGGAACTCAAAGGAGAGAAAAGACCCTGCCTGCGGGGTCTCTTTGGGCTGGGGCCTTCCCCCGTGGGCTGCTCTCCCTCATTCTCCTTTTCTTCTTGCTTCTCTTCATCCTCCTCCTCCTCCTCCTCCTCGTTCCCCTCCTCCTCCTCCTCGTCCTCCTCCTCAGGGGTGCTTTCGGATTCCACATTGCCCATCCACTGGGCCATGTTGAGATGAAAGACACGGCAGCTGAAGCCCTGCAGGACGCCAAACTTCACGTGCTGCTGGAGGATCTCCAATGTGGGGAAGACCCGGCAGCAGGCCATGCACCTGAAGCCGGTCTCCATGGTCAGCATCCAGTCCGCTGTCTTGGCGCTGGGTCTCTCCTCGACGGCAGGTGGCCCTGATGGGCTGCCAGGCTCTGCCCTTTCCTCATACTCTTTCTCCTCCCCAGTGGGCTCACTGTCAGACAGGAGGCTTTCGGTGGACACATCAGAAGAGGGGTCAGTGGCTACTGCGCACACATCCTCAGGAAGGGTCACTTCTTCTATCGTCAGCTGCTTTTCAGGCAACTCCAAGGGTTTCTTTGTCTTCCAGGAGACAGCGACACCCTTGTTCACTTGTACCTGCATGGAGTATATTTTCATGCCCCTTTCCTCTTTGTCTGGGTGCAGATAGTTCTTACAGGGTGAAGAGGGTGAGGAGGAGACACAGTGTGATGGGGAAGCGGTCTCTCCTTCTTCCTGATCCTGGGCTAGGGGTGGTCTAGGCTGGGCAGTGTCTCGATGAAATCTCCGGATTCCTGAAAAAGGAAATTAAGATCATAATAACATGCATGGGCCATGCCGGAAGCTGAGGGAGCAGGTGTGGTAGACGAGAGAGGGACATTGGCACGACATAGCTATGTCGTGAGCTTGGTGTCTGTTGGCCGTAGGACGGAGTGGTGTATCTGGTGTCATCTGTGGGCTTTTCATGTGCGTGGGGGGGGGATACTGGAGCGGTGTCTGTATACAGGGGTGTGGAGTATGGTGGTGAGGGCTGTAGTATGTGAGGGATGCGGCTGGATGCGTGTACGACAAGGAGTGTGAGTTTGGGAATATCGGTGGTGCATTCCTTGTGGAATGGGGCTGTGGTGCAGGAGAGTACTGTGGAGCACGTGCTTGGGGTTGATGTGCACTGAGAAGGGCTGTGCCTGGAGGGCGCGTGTATGTGTGAGCTGTGTACACCTGAGCTGGATGGTCCTGCTCTCAGGCTGGAGGTGTATGATGCAGAACTCTGTCCTTCTCTGGAAGCAAAGGCAAAGACAAAGCCTACATTTTCCTCTGAAGATGCTTAATCTGGTCCCTCTTCCCTCCACCTCAAGCCCAGACCTTTCCGGCCCCTGCTCCTTGACTTCCCCACCATGGTAGTAGCAGTATTCACACACACACACCCAGACTCAGCTGGCATCCACGCCCTCGGAACTGCTCAGGCATCCTGCCCAGGCTCCTCCACAGAGGCCTCATCACCTCTGATGACCCTGGATTTCCTCTCAGCCTCCCTGGGATCTGTGTGCCTCCTGCCTCACAGCCAAGCACCCCCTCACCTGAGGAGCCCCGCGCCCTTACCAGCGTAGCTGAGCTTGCGCAGTGTACAAGTACAGAAGAAGTATTTAGGGGCAGAGGAGACCTCCCCTGCCCCTGGGCTGCAGCCTTGGGCCACCACAGTGGATCCAAGCCGAGGGGGATCCTCTTGTGACTTCGAGAGTCCTGAGGGAGGAATGAAAGGCTCAGGGTGGGTTCATCAGTCCTCTGTCCACAAATATTTACTGAGTGTGTGACACGTGTCAGGTGCAGTGAATACACACAGTTGAGAGTGTGGTTCCCAGTGGATCCTCCAGGATTTAATTCCAATCAATACTTATTCTCTCACTGTCTAGTTGGTAATGTAGGCCTCGGTGGTGACTGTGAGTGTGTGGGAAGAGTGAGTGATGTGTATCAGTTAAGTCTGTGGTAAGTGTGGGGTTGGCATGGGGAGCACAGTGCAGACGTGTCTATCTGTGTCTGTGGCCTTTGTGTGCATGGTTTCTGTTCACAAGTCAGGAATTCTGGGACATGTAACTTTTCCTCATTACATGGTGTGGCTTGTATTTATGGTGCGTGTTCATTCATTCATTCACCAAGATTCAGTAAGCAGCTACTCCTGTGTATCCGGCACTCTTCCATTGTTGTAGTCTTTGGTAACGCTGCACATTCTAGTAGGGGAAGACACACACTAAACAAAACTACAATAACTATATAATACATCAGCTGGTGGTAAGTATATAAGGGTTGCCAGACTTAGCGAACAAGAATACAAGGCACCCAGTTAAATTTCAGTTTCAGATAAACCCAGAATAATTTTTTAGTGTAAGTATTCCCATGCAGTATTTGGCCTGACTTAGTTTTAGTGTAAGTAGGGCCCATACAATATGTGGGACATACGGATACTGAAAAATTACTTGTTGTTTATCTGGAATTCAAATTGAACTGGATAGCCCATATTTTCTCTGGGAATCCTGACATGGGTTACTGAGACTGTGGTTTACTGTGGTTTGTACAAAGCGGGTCTGGCATTACTCAAGAATGTGTTATAAGTGTGGTGTGTATGACACGTGACTGGTTCTTATAGAGGTATTTAGAGATGGCTGAAGTTAGCTGTGTTTGTGCAAGAGTTGAGGAAATACATGTATATATAGTGTGTGTGTGTGTGTGTCCTATATATATACTGTGTGTGTCTATATACATATCTCATCTCCAGCGTTTGGTGTTGGAGGAGAGGATTGTGATACAGGTGGGTTGTATGAGAACGTAGTATAGGAGGGATGCGTGTATATACCTCCATGTGCTGTGTGTGGTTTACTAAGGAAGTTATATGTGGGGTGTGTGATATTTTTGCTGTATCAGAGTGTACATGGGTGTATGAGTTACTGTCTCATAAAACACCCCTAACAAGAATTCTGTATACACTCTTACGTACACCGAGTGTTAGCCTGGTCCAGGCAGGGTGACAAGAACTTTACCACGCAGACTTTATATCTGGTAAGAACTCTACCCCCATTCATCTCGCTCTTCTCTGCACTACCACACACACACACACACACACACACACACAGACACACACACACACACTCACACACCCACAGACACACAGGAACATAGAGCAAAATATTCTGAATGGTCAGGGGCAGTCATTGCCTTCCCCAGCCTGTCCCAGCCACTGCCTGGAAATCTGCCTGCTGTCTAGAGCTCCATTCCCAGGGCCCATCCTATAGTCTCCAGGGCCCTGGGCCTGGTAGGAGCTACTGGGCTCTAATCTGGGGCAGAGGCCTCTAGCTGGAGCTCTGGGGGTCCACCCCTCTCCCAGGGCAAGCTACTCGCCTACATTTAATGCACGCAGGCACCACGTGGCCCGTGGCTCTCAGAGCTCCCCGCAGGACCCTGAGGACATTTCTCACCCCCGCTCACGTGGTCTCAGTCTCTGGAAAACCCTTCCCTTCCCTTGATCTCCTTTGGGAAATTCTTCCTGTAGAAGGAATAAAACCTCCTTGCTTTCAATATGACACCATCCCTAGACAAACAATCTTCTTTCAAAGTACATTCCACTTGTCAAGATATTTTTCAACAGGGCCTTCAACTCATGGGGCTTCTCTTTCCACTTTGGTAAAAGAGGCCAAGCAACTCATGGGTCTCTCTCAGCATCCTTGCATCCTTCACATCCCCCACCTCATGACCCCAGGGAAAGATCCAAGAGAATAAGAGAGAAATCGGGATCTGAGAAAAGCTGCACCTCTAGGTCTGTGCAAGCAGGATGCAGCCTGCTGTGAGTCCGACAAAGCTCCAGGCCCGGCTGCCCCAGGAGAGAGTCCTCAGACCAGCGGAGCTGACCTCCCATCTCCCAGGGGGCATCTGGCCGTTCTGTGCCGTCTCACACCACAGGGACCCTCTGGATAGATACGGCAGCATCAGTGAGACAAGGTCTCTCGCTCCCTGCTTCACAGGTGACACGTTCTCAGTCCCCCGCTTCCTAGAGAAGCTTCAGTTTGGCAGAAACCCATGTGCCCCAGACAAGTTGCCCCCCACATACCTCCTCCATTCTCGGCAGTTTCCTGGGACTCTTCATTTTCCAGATGTTTCCTCTTTTATCGCCGTTCCATCGTACCAACTAGAAGTCTCCCTTAGAAGATGCCTCAAGAGATGTCCAACTCCTCCTCTTCCCTACAGGTTGGCCCTTCTTGGCTCTTGGGCAATCCGTTGAAATGATTCAATACAAATAAAAATGGTCAAGTCTCCTAAATGGCTGAAAAACTTGTACCACTTAGTGAACCAGCAGTACTGCCTAGTGCTCACCAGGGCTGTTATGTTTGCAAGGTTGCCAGGCGCACAGTGGAATTCTGTGACCTCAGTGATGACATCAGAGCATTCGGTGGACCTAGGTTGAGCACAGTGTCTGCAGTAGCACAGGCCCCATTTTCAAGAACAATTCCTTTTTCCCAGCCGAAGCTTTCCCGTGAAAGGGAAAGGTTCATACCGTATCTATTATAAATTGTATCATACCATGTCTATTATAAAATTCACATTTTGATTGGAGATCTTTTAATGTCTTTTCTAGAGAGATTTAATATGAATATTTTAAATGGTCTCCAGTTTCCCACTGGATTATTGACATTTTAAACTCTGCACTTCAATTTTCCCTCAATACGTGTAATTTTGTCACGGCTCTTTCTGTACTTAAAGATGAGGAACTATATAATTGATTTCTTCATTTTTTCCCCATCTCTTTCCAAGGTACTGCATTTGATTGTGTCTTGCGACTGAGTGAAAAATGCTAGTCCTTGAGTCAGGACATTGGGCCCTTTAGCAAGTAACTCAACCTATCTGGGCTTCAGCTTCTGTATGTGCGATCAAGAGGCTTGGACTACCTGACTTTTCAAGTGCTGTGTTTCTTTGATTCACTCTCGCTTACTGATCTGCTCCTTCAGAAGAGGGTCTGTTCTCATAAAGTAACAACAGTCTTTTCCTAACCTTGGGTTGGGCGGAGTTTATCTGTTCGTACTCAGTTTGTTAGTTATATTGCCTTCTACGTATGCTTAGCTCTGAATAATTTATATGGCTCTTGTGACAATTTTTAGATCTTCTTTTTTTATTATTTTTCTTTTACAGATTCTAATTTGTTATCGCCAGTGTAGAGGAGCCTGATTGACTTTTAAAATTTATTGATCTTGTATGTGTGTGCCTTGTTGAACCGTCTTATTAGTTCCCGCTAGTTTATCTGTGGGTTCTTTTGGGTCTCCTAGATAAATGAGCATATTAAATGTAAATAATGTGTTCTTTGGATAAAGTTTATTTTCTTGCATCTCTATGTATAGAAACAATATGTTGAATTGATTTAAATATTTAAATACTTACATACCTGTTATCACAATCTAACATTCTTTATCTTATTTTCTTTCAATCAATATTATGTTTTCAAGATTTATCCACGTGAATCCATATAGATCTAGGTCTTTGATTTTTGACTGTTTGATATTATTTGATCCCATGCATATAGCATCATTTATTTTCCATTCAAGCATTATTGGACAATTGGATTGTTTCCCTCCCTTCTCTAGAACAAACAACATTTCCTAGAATATCCCTGAAGATGTCTGACAGTCGAGAAGGGCCAGGCTGCCCGAAGGATTGCTACTTGCTTTTAGCCACCTTCCAACAGGCCGTCTCCAGCCAGCAATTTGAAGCACAGCTGAAATGAGAACTGCCCCAAATGTGAAGATCTTAGGAGCTTCCTAGAAGGTGGGAGGTTAATGATAGGCATCCTGCTGGGATCCCAGGGGAGTCTGAGCTGGCCTGAAGCTCATCTTCCTCCTCCACCTCTCAAGAGAAATGTGGAGGAAAGAAGACTTCAAAAACTGTGAGCAGGCAGAGGGAGAGATATTGGGGGCCGAAGCTGTAACTGAGGTCTTGGAGTGGGCTGTGAGCACGCAGAGCCTCTAGAGAGCCAGGCTCTGCCTTCTGAGAACTTCTCCCCTAAGGCTGCTCATAATTCACGTGATACCAGCCATATAGAGCCGATTTGGCCCACACTGTCACAGAAAGCCTTATCAGAATCTCTTCTTCTTCATACACTCTTGTGTCTGTTACTTGGTTATTGCCTTTGGTACTCCACTGATGTGAACCACAGTCGCCGGGGGATGGAGGACACTAGTGACCCATCTTGCTCTGTGGCCTCCGTCCACAGCTTGAGGGTAAGGGAAGAGGCCAAATGAAGGTCAAGAAGGAAAGATGGAGTTTCAAGAGAAGACCTGAGTTAAGGGTGTCTTCTCAAGTCCTGATGACTGAAATGTAGCTCCAGTACCTGAAGTCCTGCTTGTTCTCAAGGCTGACTGCGGGGCTGGGTGCACTCAGTGAAGGAACCGTATACACTTAGTATTTCCTTGCTTGCTCACACTTGCCCTCCTCTGATACACACTCTGCAAGACTGACCTTCCCCTGAAACAACTTTCCACCTGCTACTGTCATCTCATGAACATTTGCTTCCCCTTCCTAGTGCCCCCCTAGAATGCCATTGCAGCCAATTCATAATTTGATAATCATGTTGCTTACCATAGTCTCAGCAACTTCTGATAAATTTTATTCACTTTATTCCATAATCTTCACCCATCAATCATCTTCCTTAACTTCCTAGCTGCAGGTTAACCCATTCGGCATCATTACTTTTTCTTTCTCTTCTTTGCCATATCCTTTCTATCTTTTAAGGTCTTTTTCTTGTCTCTCTACCATCCTGCCTTACTGAACTTCTTTTTTTTTCCGTTTAAGTAACCTTTCAATCTCCTTTCCCAGTTTCCTCATAAACATTGAGAGTTTATTCCTCACACGTTAGACAGCGGTTTATGAATGGCCAGGCATAACGGACTCAGAATGAGTTGGCACCCCCGAGGTACCTGTCTTGCTGGGGAGCCACAGGTGAAGGGCTGGCTGCTGGACACATGTTTGCATGGAGTCAGGCTGAGCGGCCTCAGGGTGTTTGCCCTGCACTTGTGTGTGTTTCTCCCTAGTTGGTTTCCTTGTCCAGCCACCTGTGACCTCCCTCCATCCAGCCCAAGGAATCCTTCTCATCACAGGGGTAGGATGTTTGTCTCATTTTCCATCACATCCTTTCCCCAAAGTTTGGTTGTGAGTTGTTCCCATTCCAAAGACCTTTCCTCTTTGAAGAGAAAAGAGAACATCTTTTCTCTCCTTTCCTCTCACTTCACTTCTGCTCTATTATCTTCTCCGTCCAGAATGGCCCACTGACTCAGATGGGTGTAGATCCGAAGATGGCAAGAACTGCCAGCAATTCTGAGATAATAATACGGATGGATCAGGAAAACTTGAAAACCTTTATCCCGCCACATTAAAAAAAATTGCACTTCCAATGTATTCAGAGTCTCAGTGTAGAAACACAAATGATAGAGAAATTGAATGACACTCAAGTTTTTCTTTCCTCCTTTCCTGATTTATTCTAATCCTCCATGCTAACATGATGAACTATTTGTTAGGTAAAGTTTCAGACATTTTCTACCCATGCACACTTTTCTTCTTTTCACATAAGAGTGTGAACTAGGTCACTTTCAACATGCTGTGATTCTGTGATTCACTGTCTCCCACCGAGTCATCCACTGATCAAGTCATCTGTTTCACGGAGAACTATTTCCAATAGCTAATAGCCAATGTCTGTGGAGTGCTTACTCTGTGTCGGTTTCTTGTAACTACTTTACAGATCATTTGTACAACGTACCCATGGACCAGGTACAATTATGACCCCCAAGTGACAGATAAGTGCAGATAAGTACAAATACATACAGAGGCCAAGTGACTTGCCCAAGACACTGGAGCAAATCAAAATCCATGCCTCTGTAAGCATTTTGCTCTATTGCCTCTGTCTGGGAGGCTTGATGATTTGGCAACTAAAACCTTAAATATCATGTTCCATTTTTATATCTGTGACACAAGCGTGGGGCTGTGATATGGGGTAACTAACCTGACTACTTTTGAAAACCCTTATGCACCTGGATGAAAGTAAGCCAGGGACTGCAAGCTATAGATTTAAGGTTTCCTACCAACTTTTAAAAATAGCTTCTTGAATGCAATTTACGTAGTGTCAAGTCTAGGATGTAGTCCAAATAGTAACAGAAAAATGGAGATATGTAGAAAAATACTTAAAGTTGACAAGTATTGGGAGTGTAGTATTTTGGGGGCCAGTGTGTAGACCACAGGAAAACTTGCTGTTTCCTTCCCAAAGGGAAGAGCCCTACGTTGCAACTGCCAAGGTCCCTGGGGCAGCAAGTGTGCTCACTGCCTAGTAAAGAAGCATCCTCAGTTTGATAGAATCATATGGGAGCCTTACATTTGGTTAGCAGTTCTACATTCTTGATGTAATAATATTTTCAGGGTGTGGGAGGGTATCAAGCTCTGAAAATACCCTTGGAGAGATTTGCTTATTAAGTTTGGCTTTTTCAATCTCCCTACTACTTCTTGACTAAACACCAGGCGGTTTCCTTCACTTTTCAGAACCATGTTGTTTTTCCCTTGTCTAATGAACTTTGAAATACTTTTGGATGAGCTATTAAGTTTGGGAGAAAATAAACATCTCTTTAAAATAAGGAAGATAATAACAATGACAAGTAGAAAAAGCTCTAAAACAGAGAATATCCTCCATTCTAGCCAATGACTGGGAGTGGAAGGTGCGTGCTCGCTGTCCAGGACGTAGAAATAAAAGCGGAGGAGGCGCTGAGGCGTCTCCTGGATCTCTATGAGCCTCCATCATTTCTGAAGGGTAGGGTTGACAGATAAAATAGAGGCTGTTTAGTTAAATATGAATGTCAGAAAAACAACAAGTATATTTTTAAGATAAGTATGCCCCAAATAGTTCATAGGATCTACTTATACTAAAATTAATGACTTATTATTCATGTGAAGTTCAAGTTTAACTGGGTATCCTGTACTTTTATTTACTAAATCTGACAGCCCTACTGATGATCCACAATGGAGGCAGTTGAGGAGCGGTACATGCTGGCTCTCGGACAGTCAGAAATGGCTTCAGCAGATCCAGGTACAGTATGAAATTCTTTTTGGATGTAGCTCAGAAGCCATGGCCAGCCCTTGACTGCAAGTACTGCCTCGGGTTTCCCTGAGGTGGGGTAAGCCTTCCTCTTAATGGCCTTTTGGTAAGTCTGGAAGACCATATCCAAGGGGAGCCCCAAAGTCAGTTTCATCCTCACAACCATGTTTCCAATTCCTGGAATTGGCTGCATGTGACTCACAAGAGCTGAGGAGGTTTGTGGAAATTGGGAGTGTCATAGCTTGAACCCTTTGTAGGTAAAGTTTTGCTGTTGTGAGAGTTTTAACAGGAGCAATGTGAAAGACTCCAGGTCCCCAGGTAGAGAGAAATAATTCTACCTGTGTGTATGTGACAAGTCTCTAATAGTTCAGAGAGCAAGTATCTGGTCTTAGAAAGACTGATCCAAGCTTGGATGTTTCTGGTGACAAGGCAAGGTCCTGAGTTTCAAGTTCACTTTTATGGTTGAGGAGACAATAAGGTGGTCAGAAGGGAAATCATGGAGGAGACCTTGGCTTCATCCATTGTGCAGGCTTGTATATGTGGTTCTATGTAAATTGTGTTTCAAAGGTGGAGCTTGTTTACAACTATGAACATTCTCCGATGTGCTTTTTGGACCTTCATTCCCAGAGCGTGAGCAGTGCCGAGGCTCTAGAAATGCCATGGATATTCTGAGCTGTCAGTGGCATTTCCCACGTACTGTTCCCCTGGTGCCGCTCCTTGAAATGTCCAAAGGGATTATCATCTGTCTTGTGGCGGGTCCTAGCATTGTGAAAGGAAGCTGCTGCACCTGGCTCAGAGGATTTCGGATGTGGTGGGAGGAGGAGTAGTACTACGACTATAAATTGTATCACAGCATATCTATTCCATCTTGAGAGTGGGGTTGGGGGGTTATGAAGGGGGGCTTTTATTGTACTTTTATACACTGTACCCTTGAAACTAATTCAATTTTTTAAAATTAATTAATTTATTTTGGGCTGCATTGGGTCTTTGTTGCTGCTAGCGGGCGTTCTCTAGTTGCAGTGAGCCGGGGATCCTCTTGGCTGTGGTGCACGGGCTTCTCATTGCAGTGGCTTCTCTTGTTGCGGATCATGGGCTCTAGGCACGCAGGCTTCCGTAGTCGTGGCACGTGGGCTCGGTTGATGTGGCACATGGGCTCTAGAGCGCAGGCTCAGTAGTTGTGGCCTGCGGGCTTAGTTACTCCGTGGCACGTGGGATCTTCCCAGACCAGGGCTCGAACCCACGTCCCCTGCATTCAAAGGCATATTCTTAACTACTGCTCCACCAGGGAAGCCCAATAATTCAGTTTTTTATAAAGAGAAGATTCCTAATATTATTCCAAAATTTTAAAAATATGTAGTTGGATAACACTATGAAAAATTAACTGATATATTCTTTTATTATTTCTCTTTGCTCCCTGGATTTTTTTTCCTCATCCAGTCAGCTAGGCACTGTGAGCTCACTGCATTAGGAAGGTAAAGACTCAGCAGAAATGAGGGAGAGAAAAAGAAAATTCTCAGCTTTGGAATGTTCACAACGGAGGCTACAGTTAAACAGGTGAGAATTCTGTGAACAAAAACTAAATGTCGTCTCAAATGCAAAAAAGTATTCTCTGCACTGGGAGGCAGGAGAGGGAGGGAGGGAAGGACTGAAGGAGAGAGATCAGTGTGGCCAGGGACATGGAAACTGTGCTTGAGGACGATATGCGCAGGAAGAGAATCAGAATCTGGAGAAGATTCAGCCTGCACGTGATCATTGCCTCCAGCCAGCACCCTCATCTCAGACGTTGGGAAATTCAGAGAGAGAGTGGGAGTACGTCAGCAGGGCCACGTGCAGAGTCTGTGTGGCAGGGGTTTTGGCCGTTCCCTATTTGTGAGGAGTCCCCAGCAATTTGCAGGCCTCTTCTGGAAAATGCAGGCGGACGTCTCTAGTGCTTATGTGAAAGCTTGTTCACAAACCTTGAAAGATACAGATGTAGCTGACAGATAGATGCATAGATAGAAAAATGTCATTAAATCAAAGCTCCAGGAAAGGTTTGGAAAATGCCCTTTATTGCATAGGACGCTTCTATTGTCATATGATGTTAGACTGAGTGCCGGTCCCTTCATCCTCCTTCAGACCACGGCATTCTGTCTGCTACTCTCCCGAGGGTCCTTTCTTCTCCCTGGAAGGGATAAAGCAAATGAGGTAGAACAGGAAGAGACAAGAAGCACTCCAAGCTCTGCTGGTCAGGGTTACCCTCCAGCATTGCCTTAATGCTCAGAGCCACACACACCACAGTGAGCTTGGCTCCAGATCAACTACCACGCCACGAAGGTTCTGGAACATTTCCATATCTCGGGGGACCTCATTTCCACGTGACTCTCTTTCCTATTCCCCTTTGTCACAGAAGGCTAGGTCCAGTGGTCAGGGTGAGATCTCGGCTCAGGCCCAAGGCTCTCAGACCTCAAAGTTCTGGTCCTGCAAGGGCCCCTGTCCTCTCTTGAGACCACTCCTGGCTCTCTCTGCCGAGAAGGAGCTGCTGGCAGTACGTCCTCTAAGAGTTGAGGTCCATCGTGCAGACCCTGAGAAAACTCCTAGGAAAAGGCTCCACCTTCTTGTTTACGTCAACAGAGGTCAATGCCTTTGTTAGTGCTGGGTGTGTGCCATTTGATGCAACTGCAGAGCCATTAGGTCAACCAGCACATGTGTGCGGCCCCTTCCCTTAGACTCCTCTGGGCCCTCGTGACATAGGCTCAGAAGACTGCCAGCCTCAAGCCTTACCTCTTCCAAGGGACGGCCACACCGTCTTCCAGGATCTTCTGTCCCATGAATCTCAGTTGCTGTTTGGAACTCAAAGGAGAGAAAAGACCCTGCCTGCGGGGTCTCTTTGGGCTGGGGCCTTCCCCCGTGGGCTGCTCTCCCTCATTCTCCTTTTCTTCTTGCTTCTCTTCATCCTCCTCCTCTTCCTCCTCCTCGTTCCCCTCCTCCTCCTCCTCGTCCTCCTCCTCAGGGGTGCTCTCGGATTCCACATTGCCCATCCACTGGGCCATGTTGAGATGAAAGACACGGCAGCTGAAGCCCTGCAGGACGCCAAATTTCACGTGCTGCTGGAGGATCTCCAAGGTGGGGAAGACCCGGCAGCAGGCCATGCACCTGAAGCCGGTCTCCATGGTCAGCACCCAGTCCGCTGTCTTGGCGCTGGGTCTCTCCTCGACGGCAGGTGGCCCTGATGGGCTGCCTGGCTCTGCTCTTTCCTCATACTCTTTCTCCTCCCCAGTGGGCTCACTGTCAGACAGGAGGCTTTCGGTGGACACATCAGAAGAGGGGTCAGTGGCTACTGCGCACACATCCTCAGGAAGGGTCACTTCTTCTATCGTCAGCTGCTTTTCAGGCAACTCCAAGGGTTTCTTTGTCTTCCAGGAGACAGCGACACCCTTGTTCACTTGTACCTGCATGTAGTATATTTTCATGCCCCTTTCCTCTTTGTCTGGGTGCAGATAGTTCTTACAGGGTGAAGAGGGTGAGGAGGAGACACAGTGTGATGGGGAAGCGGTCTCTCCTTCTTCCTGATCCTGGGCTAGGGGTGGTCTAGGCTGGGCAGTGTCTCGATGAAATCTCCGGATTCCTGAAAAAGGAAATTAAGATCATAATAACATGCATGGGCCATGCCGGAAGCTGAGGGAGCAGGTGTGTTAGACGAGAGAGGGACATTGGCATGACATAGCTATGTCGTGAGCTTGGTGTCTGTTGGCCGTAGGACGGAGTGGTGTATCTGGTGTCATCTGTGGGCTTTTCATGTGCGTGGGGGTGGATACTGGAGCGGTGTCTGTATACAGGGGTGTGGAGTATGGTGGTGAGGGCTGTAGTATGTGAGGGATGCGGCTGGATGCGTGTACGACGAGGAGTGTGAGTTTGGGAATATCGGTGGTGCATTCCTTGTGGAATGGGGCTGTGGTGCAGGAGAGTACTGTGGAGCACGTGCTTGGGGTTGATGTGCACTGAGAAGGGCTGTGCCTGGAGGGCGCGTGTATGTGTGAGCTGTGTACACCTGAGCTGGATGGTCCTGCTCTCAGGCTGGAGGTGTATGATGCAGAACTCTTTCCTTCTCTGGAAGCAAAGGCAAAGACAAAGCCTACATTTTCCTCTGAAGATGCTTAATCTGGTCCCTCTTCCCTCCACCTCAAGCCCAGACCTTTCCGGCCCCTGCTCCTTGACTTCCCCACCATGGTAGTAGCAGTATTCACACACACACACCCAGACTCAGCTGGCATCCACGCCCTCGGAACTGCTCAGGCATCCTGCCCAGGCTCCTCCACAGAGGTCTCATCACCTCTGATGACCCTGGATTTCCTCTCAGCCTCCCTGGGATCTGTGTGCCTCCTGCCTCACAGCCAAGCACCCCCTCACCTGAGGAGCCCCGCGCCCTTACCAGCGTAGCTGAGCTTGCGCAGTGTACAAGTACAGAAGAAGTATTTAGGGGCAGAGGAGACCTCCCCTGCCCCTGGGCTGCAGCCTTGGGCCACCACAGTGGATCCAAGCCGAGGGGGATCCTCTTGTGACTTCGAGAGTCCTGAGGGAGGAATGAAAGGCTCAGGGTGGGTTCATCAGTCCTCTGTCCACAAATATTTACTGAGTGTGTGACACGTGTCAGGTGCAGTGAATACACACAGTTGAGAGTGTGGTTCCCAGTGGATCCTCCAGGATTTAATTCCAATCAATACTTATTCTCTCACTGTCTAGTTGGTAATGTAGGCCTCGGTGGTGACTGTGAGTGTGTGGGAAGAGTGAGTGATGTGTATCAGTTAAGTCTGTGGTAAGTGTGGGGTTGGCATGGGGAGCACAGTGCAGACGTGTCTATCTGTGTCTGTGGCCTTTGTGTGCATGGTTTCTGTTCACAAGTCAGGAATTCTGGGACATGTAACTTATCCTCATTACATGGTGTGGCTTGTATTTATGGTGCGTGTTCATTCATTCATTCACCAAGATTCAGTAAGCAGCTACTCCTGTGTATCCGGCACTCTTCCATTGTTGTAGTCTTTGGTAACGCTGCACATTCTAGTAGGGGAAGACACACACTAAACAAAACTACAATAACTATATAATACATCAGCTGGTGGTAAGTATATAAGGGTTGCCAGACTTAGCGAACAAGAATACAAGGCACCCAGTTAAATTTCAGTTTCAGATAAACCCAGAATAATTTTTTAGTGTAAGTATTCCCATGCAGTATTTGGCCTGACTTAGTTTTAGTGTAAGTAGGGCCCATACAATATGTGGGACATACGGATACTGAAAAATTACTTGTTGTTTATCTGGAATTCAAATTGAACTGGGTAGCCCATATTTTCTCTGGGAATCCTGACATGGGTTACTGAGACTGTGGTTTACTGTGGTTTGTACAAAGCGGGTCTGGCATTACTCAAGAATGTGTTATAAGTGTGGTGTGTATGACACGTGACTGGTTCTTATAGAGGTATTTAGAGATGGCTGAAGTTAGCTGTGTTTGTGCAAGTGTTGAGGAGATACATGTATATATAGTGTGTGTGTGTGTGTGTCCTATATATATAGTGTGTGTGTCTATATACATATCTCATCTCCAGCGTTTGGTGTTGGAGGAGAGGATTGTGATACAGGTGGGTTGTATGAGAACGTAGTATAGGAGGGATGCGTGTATATACCTCAATGTGCTGTGTGTGGTTTACTAAGGGAGTTATATGTGGGGTGTGTGATATTTTTGCTGTATCAGAGTGTACATGGGTGTATGAGTTACTGTCTCATAAAACACCCCTAACAAGAATTCTGTATACACTCTTACGTACACCGAGTGTTAGCCTGGTCCAGGCAGGGTGACAAGAACTTTACCACGCAGACTTTATATCTGGTAAGCACTCTACCCCCATTCATCTCGCTCTTCTCTGCACTACCACACACACACACACACACACACACACAGACACACACACACACTCACACACCCACACACACACAGGAACATAGAGCAAAATATTCTGAATGGTCAGGGGCAGTCATTGCCTTCCCCAGCCTGTCCCAGCCACTGCCTGGAAATCTGCCTGCTGTCTAGAGCTCCATTCCCAGGGCCCATCCTACAGTCTCCAGGGCCCTGGGCCTGGTAGGAGCTACTGGGCTCTAATCTGGGGCAGAGGCCTCTAGCTGGAGCTCTGGGGGTCCACCCCTCTCCCAGGGCAAGCTACTCGCCTACATTTAATGCACGCAGGCACCACGTGGCCCGTGGCTCTCAGAGCTCCCCGCAGGACCCTGAGGACATTTCTCACCCCCGCTCACGTGGTCTCAGTCTCTGGAAAACCCTTCCCTTCCCTTGATCTCCTTTGGGAAATTCTTCCTGTAGAAGGAATAAAACCTCCTTGCTTTCAATATGACACCATCCCTAGACAAACAATCTTCTTTCAAAGTACATTCCACTTGTCAAGATATTTTTCAACAGGGCCTTCAACTCATGGGGCTTCTCTTTCCACTTTGGTAAAAGAGGCCAAGCAACTCATGGGTCTCTCTCAGCATCCTTGCATCCTTCACATCCCCCACCTCATGACCCCAGGGAAAGATCCAAGAGAATAAGAGAGAAATCGGGATCTGAGAAAAGCTGCACCTCTAGGTCTGTGCAAGCAGGATGCAGCCTGCTGTGAGTCCGACAAAGCTCCAGGCCCGGCTGCCCCAGGAGAGAGTCCTCAGACCAGCGGAGCTGACCTCCCATCTCCCAGGGGGCATCTGGCCGTTCTGTGCCGTCTCACACCACAGGGACCCTCTGGATAGATACGGCAGCATCAGTGAGACAAGGTCTCTCGCTCCCTGCTTCACAGGTGACACGTTCTCAGTCCCCCGCTTCCTAGAGAAGCTTCAGTTTGGCAGAAACCCATGTGCCCCAGACAAGTTGCCCCCCACATACCTCCTCCATTCTCGGCAGTTTCCTGGGACTCTTCATTTTCCAGATGTTTCCTCTTTTGTCGCCGTTCCATCGTACCAACTAGAAGTCTCCCTTAGAAGATGCCTCAAGAGATGTCCAACTCCTCCTCTTCCCTACAGGTTGGCCCTTCTTGGCTCTTGGGCAATCCGTTGAAATGATTCAATACAAATAAAAATGGTCAAGTCTCCTAAATGGCTGAAAAACTTGTACCACTTAGTGAACCAGCAGTACTGCCTAGTGCTCACCAGGGCTGTTATGTTTGCAAGGTTGCCAGGCGCACAGTGGAATTCTGTGACCTCAGTGATGACATCAGAGCATTCGGTGGACCTAGGTTGAGCACAGTGTCTGCAGTAGCACAGGCCCCATTTTCAAGAACAATTCCTTTTTCCCAGCCGAAGCTTTCCCGTGAAAGGGAAAGGTTCATACCGTATCTATTATATATTGTATCATACCATGTCTATTATAAAATTCACATTTTGATTGGAGATCTTTTAATGTCTTTTCTAGAGAGATTTAATATGAATATTTTAAATGGTCTCCAGTTTCCCACTGGATTATTGACATTTTAAACTCTGCACTTCAATTTTCCCTCAATACGTGTAATTTTGTCACGGCTCTTTCTGTACTTAAAGATGAGGAACTATATAATTGATTTCTTCATTTTTTCCCCATCTCTTTCCAAGGTACTGCATTTGATTGTGTCTTGCGACTGAGTGAAAAATGCTAGTCCTTGAGTCAGGACATTGGGCCCTTTACCAAGTAACTCAACCTATCTGGGCTTCAGCTTCTGTATGTGCGATCAAGAGGCTTGGACTAGCTGACTTTTCAAGTGCTGTGTTTCTTTGATTCACTCTCGCTTACTGATCTGCTCCTTCAGAAGAGGGTCTGTTCTCATAAAGTAACAACAGTCTTTTCCTAACCTTGGGTTGGGCGGAGTTTATCTGTTCGTACTCAGTTTGTTAGTTATATTGCCTTCTACGTATGCTTAGCTCTGAATAATTTATATGGCTCTTGTGACAATTTTTAGATCTTCTTTTTTTATTATTTTTCTTTTACAGATTCTAATTTGTTATCGCCAGTGTAGAGGAGCCTGATTGACTTTTAAAATTTATTGATCTTGTATGTGTGTGCCTTGTTGAACCGTCTTATTAGTTCCCGCTAGTTTATCTGTGGGTTCTTTTGGGTCTCCTAGATAAATGAGCATATTAAATGTAAATAATGTGTTCTTTGGATAAAGTTTATTTTCTTGCATCTCTATGTATAGAAACAATATGTTGAATTGATTTAAATATTTAAATACTTACATACCTGTTATCACAATCTAACATTCTTTATCTTATTTTCTTTCAATCAATATTATGTTTTCAAGATTTATCCACGTGAATCCATATAGATCTAGGTCTTTGATTTTTGACTGTTTGATATTATTTGATCCCATGCATATAGCATCATTTATTTTCCATTCAAGCATTATTGGACAATTGGATTGTTTCCCTCCCTTCTCTAGAACAAACAACATTTCCTAGAATATCCCTGAAGATGTCTGACAGTCGAGAAGGGCCAGGCTGCCCGAAGGATTGCTACTTGCTTTTAGCCACCTTCCAACAGGCCGTCTCCAGCCAGCAATTTGAAGCACAGCTGAAATGAGAACTGCCCCAAATGTGAAGATCTTAGGAGCTTCCTAGAAGGTGGGAGGTTAATGATAGGCATCCTGCTGGGATCCCAGGGGAGTCTGAGCTGGCCTGAAGCTCATCTTCCTCCTCCACCTCTCAAGAGAAATGTGGAGGAAAGAAGACTTCAAAAACTGTGAGCAGGCAGAGGGAGAGATATTGGGGGCCGAAGCTGTAACTGAGGTCTTGGAGTGGGCTGTGAGCACGCAGAGCCTCTAGAGAGCCAGGCTCTGCCTTCTGAGAACTTCTCCCCTAAGGCTGCTCATAATTCACGTGATACCAGCCATATAGAGCCGACTTGGCCCACACTGTCACAGAAAGCCTTATCAGAATCTCTTCTTCTTCATACACTCTTGTGTCTGTTACTTGGTTATTGCCTTTGGTACTCCACTGATGTGAACCACAGTCGCCGGGGGATGGAGGACACTAGTGACCCATCTTGCTCTGTGGCCTCCGTCCACAGCTTGAGGGTAAGGGAAGAGGCCAAATGAAGGTCAAGAAGGAAAGATGGAGTTTGAAGAGAAGACCTGAGTTAAGGGTGTCTTCTCAAGTCCTGATGACTGAAATGTAGCTCCAGTACCTGAAGTCCTGCTTGTTCTCAAGGCTGACTGCGGGGCTGGGTGCACTCAGTGAAGGAACCGTATACACTTAGTATTTCCTTGCTTGCTCACACTTGCCCTCCTCTGATACACACTCTGCAAGACTGACCTTCCCCTGAAACAACTTTCCACCTGCTACTGTCATCTCATGAACATTTGCTTCCCCTTCCTAGTGCCCCCCTAGAATGCCATTGCAGCCAATTCATAATTTGATAATCATGTTGCTTACCATAGTCTCAGCAACTTCTGATAAATTTTATTCACTTTATTCCATAATCTTCACCCATCAATCATCTTCCTTAACTTCCTAGCTGCAGGTTAACCCATTCGGCATCATTACTTTTTCTTTCTCTTCTTTGCCAAATCCTTTCTACCTTTTAAGGTCTTTTTCTTGTCTCTCTACCATCCTGCCTTCCTGAACTTCTTTTTTTTCCGTTTAAGTAACCTTTCAATCTCCTTTCCCAGTTTCCTCATAAACATTGAGAGTTTATTCCTCACACGTTAGACAGCGGTTTATGAATGGCCAGGCATAACGGACTCAGAATGAGTTGGCACCCCCGAGGTACCTGTCTTGCTGGGGAGCCACAGGTGAAGGGCTGGCTGCTGGACACATGTTTGCATGGAGTCAGGCTGAGCGGCCTCAGGGTGTTTGCCCTGCACTTGTGTGTGTTTCTCCCTAGTTGGTTTCCTTGTCCAGCCACCTGTGACCTCCCTCCATCCAGCCCAAGGAATCCTTCTCATCACAGGGGTAGGATGTTTGTCTCATTTTCCATCACATCCTTTCCCCAAAGTTTGGTTGTGAGTTGTTCCCATTCCAAAGACCTTTCCTCTTTGAAGAGAAAAGAGAACATCTTTTCTCTCCTTTCCTCTCACTTCACTTCTGCTCTATTATCTCCTCCGTCCAGAATGGCCCACTGACTCAGATGGGTGTAGATCCGAAGATGGCAAGAACTGCCAGCAATTCTGAGATAATAATACGGATGGATCAGGAAAACTTGAAAACCTTTATCCCGCCACATTAAAAAAAAATTGCACTTCCAATGTATTCAGAGTCTCAGTGTAGAAACACAAATGATAGAGAAATTGAATGACACTCAAGTTTTTCCTTCCTCCTTTCCTGATTTATTCTAATCCTCCATGCTAACATGATGAACTATTTGTTAGGTAAAGTTTCAGACATTTTCTACCCATGCACACTTTTCTTCTTTTCACATAAGAGTGTGAACTAGGTCACTTTCAACATGCTGTGATTCTGTGATTCACTGTCTCCCACCGAGTCATCCACTGATCAAGTCATCTGTTTCACGGAGAACTATTTCCAATAGCTAATAGCCAATGTCTGTGGAGTGCTTACTCTGTGTCGGTTTCTTGTAACTACTTTACAGATCATTTGTACAACGTACCCATGGACCAGGTACAATTATGACCCCCAAGTGACAGATAAGTGCAGATAAGTACAAATACATACAGAGGCCAAGTGACTTGCCCAAGACACTGGAGCAAATCAAAATCCATGCCTCTGTAAGCATTTTGCTCTATTGCCTCTGTCTGGGAGGCTTGATGATTTGGCAACTAAAACCTTAAATATCATGTTCCATTTTTATATCTGTGACACAAGCGTGGGGCTGTGATATGGGGTAACTAACCTGACTACTTTTGAAAACCCTTATGCACCTGGATGAAAGTAAGCCAGGGACTGCAAGCTATAGATTTAAGGTTTCCTACCAACTTTTAAAAATAGCTTCTTGAATGCAATTTACGTAGTGTCAAGTCTAGGATGTAGTCCAAATAGTAACAGAAAAATGGAGATATGTAGAAAAATACTTAAAGTTGACAAGTATTGGGAGTGTAGTATTTTGGGGGCCAGTGTGTAGACCACAGGAAAACTTGCTGTTTCCTTCCCAAAGGGAAGAGCCCTACGTTGCAACTGCCAAGGTCCCTGGGGCAGCAAGTGTGCTCACTGCCTAGTAAAGAAGCATCCTCAGTTTGATAGAATCATATGGGAGCCTTACATTTGGTTAGCAGTTCTACATTCTTGATGTAATAATATTTTCAGGGTGTGGGAGGGTATCAAGCTCTGAAAATACCCTTGGAGAGATTTGCTTATTAAGTTTGGCTTTTTCAATCTCCCTACTACTTCTTGACTAAACACCAGGCGGTTTCCTTCACTTTTCAGAACCATGTTGTTTTTCCCTTGTCTAATGAACTTTGAAATACTTTTGGATGAGCTATTAAGTTTGGGAGAAAATAAACATCTCTTTAAAATAAGGAAGATAATAACAATGACAAGTAGAAAAAGCTCTAAAACAGAGAATATCCTCCATTCTAGCCAATGACTGGGAGTGGAAGGTGCGTGCTCGCTGTCCAGGACGTAGAAATAAAAGCGGAGGAGGCGCTGAGGCGTCTCCTGGATCTCTATGAGCCTCCATCATTTCTGAAGGGTAGGGTTGACAGATAAAATATAGGCTGTTTAGTTAAATATGAATGTCAGAAAAACAACAAGTATATTTTTAAGATAAGTATGCCCCAAATAGTTCATAGGATCTACTTATACTAAAATTAATGACTTATTATTCATGTGAAGTTCAAGTTTAACTGGGTATCCTGTACTTTTATTTACTAAATCTGACAGCCCTACTGATGATCCACAATGGAGGCAGTTGAGGAGCGGTACATGCTGGCTCTCGGACAGTCAGAAATGGCTTCAGCAGATCCAGGTACAGTATGAAATTCTTTTTGGATGTAGCTCAGAAGCCATGGCCAGCCCTTGACTGCAAGTACTGCCTCGGGTTTCCCTGAGGTGGGGTAAGCCTTCCTCTTAATGGCCTTTTGGTAAGTCTGGAAGACCATATCCAAGGGGAGCCCCAAAGTCAGTTTCATCCTCACAACCATGTTTCCAATTCCTGGAATTGGCTGCATGTGACTCACAAGAGCTGAGGAGGTTTGTGGAAATTGGGAGTGTCATAGCTTGAACCCTTTGTAGGTAAAGTTTTGCTGTTGTGAGAGTTTTAACAGGAGCAATGTGAAAGACTCCAGGTCCCCAGGTAGAGAGAAATAATTCTACCTGTGTGTATGTGACAAGTCTCTAATAGTTCAGAGAGCAAGTATCTGGTCTTAGAAAGACTGATCCAAGCTTGGATGTTTCTGGTGACAAGGCAAGGTCCTGAGTTTCAAGTTCACTTTTATGGTTGAGGAGACAATAAGGTGGTCAGAAGGGAAATCATGGAGGAGACCTTGGCTTCATCCATTGTGCAGGCTTGTATATGTGGTTCTATGTAAATTGTGTTTCAAAGGTGGAGCTTGTTTACAACTATGAACATTCTCCGATGTGCTTTTTGGACCTTCATTCCCAGAGCGTGAGCAGTGCCGAGGCTCTAGAAATGCCATGGATATTCTGAGCTGTCAGTGGCGTTTCCCAGGTACTGTTCCCCTGGTGCCGCTCCTTGAAATGTCCAAAGGGATTATCATCTGTCTTGTGGCGGGTCCTAGCATTGTGAAAGGAAGCTGCTGCACCTGGCTCAGAGGATTTCGGATGTGGTGGGAGGAGGAGTAGTACTACGACTATAAATTGTATCACAGCATATCTATTCCATCTTGAGAGTGGGGTTGGGGGGTTATGAAGGGGGGCTTTTATTGTACTTTTATACACTGTACCCTTGAAACTAATTCAATTTTTTAAAATTAATTAATTTATTTTGGGCTGCATTGGGTCTTTGTTGCTGCTAGCGGGCGTTCTCTAGTTGCAGTGAGCCGGGGCTCCTCTTGGCTGTGGTGCACGGGCTTCTCATTGCAGTGGCTTCTCTTGTTGCGGACCATGGGCTCTAGGCACGCAGGCTTCCGTAGTCGTGGCACGTGGGCTCGGTTGATGTGGCACACGGGCTCTAGAGCGCAGGCTCAGTAGTTGTGGCCTGCGGGCTTAGTTACTCCGTGGCACGTGGGATCTTCCCAGACCAGGGCTCGAACCCACGTCCCCTGCATTCACAGGCATATTCTTAACTACTGCTCCACCAGGGAAGCCCAATAATTCAGTTTTTTATAAAGAGAAGATTCCTAATATTATTCCAAAATTTTAAAAATATGTAGTTGGATAACACTATGAAAAATTAACTGATATATTCTTTTATTATTTCTCTTTGCTCCCTGGATTTTTTTTTCCTCATCCAGTCAGCTAGGCACTGTGAGCTCACTGCATTAGGAAGGTAAAGACTCAGCAGAAATGAGGGAGAGAAAAAGAAAATTCTCAGCTTTGGAATGTTCACAACGGAGGCTACAGTTAAACAGGTGAGAATTCTGTGAACAAAAACTAAATGTCGTCTCAAATGCAAAAAAGTATTCTCTGCACTGGGAGGCAGGAGAGGGAGGGAGGGAAGGACTGAAGGAGAGAGATCAGTGTGGCCAGGGACATGGAAACTGTGCTTGAGGACGATATGCGCAGGAAGAGAATCAGAATCTGGAGAAGATTCAGCCTGCACGTGATCATTGCCTCCAGCCAGCACCCTCATCTCAGACGTTGGGAAATTCAGAGAGAGAGTGGGAGTACGTCAGCAGGGCCACGTGCAGAGTCTGTGTGGCAGGGGTTTTGGCCGTTCCCTATTTGTGAGGAGTCCCCAGCAATTTGCAGGCCTCTTCTGGAAAATGCAGGCGGACGTCTCTAGTGCTTATGTGAAAGCTTGTTCACAAACCTTGAAAGATACAGATGTAGCTGACAGATAGATGCATAGATAGAAAAATGTCATTAAATCAAAGCTCCAGGAAAGGTTTGGAAAATGCCCTTTATTGATTAGGACGCTTCTATTGTCATATGATGTTAGACTGAGTGCCGGTCCCTTCATCCTCCTTCAGACCACGGCATTCTGTCTGCTACTCTCCCGAGGGTCCTTTCTTCTCCCTGGAAGGGATAAAGCAAATGAGGTAGAACAGGAAGAGACAAGAAGCTCTCCAAGATCTGCTGGTCAGGGTTACCCTCCAGCATTGCCTTAATGCTCAGAGCCACACACACCACAGTGAGCTTGGCTCCAGATCAACTACCACGCCACGAAGGTTCTGGAACATTTCCATATCTCGGGGGAACTCATTTCCACGTGACTCTCTTTCCTATTCCCCTTTGTCACAGAAGGCTAGGTACAGTGGTCAGGGTGAGATCTCGGCTCAGGCCCAAGGCTCTCAGACCTCAAAGTTCTGGTCCTGCAAGGGCCCCTGTCCTCTCTTGAGACCACTCCTGGCTCTCTCTGCCGAGAAGGAGCTGCTGGCAGTACGTCCTCTAAGAGTTGAGGTCCATCGTGCAGACCCTGAGAAAACTCCTAGGAAAAGGCTCCACCTTCTTGTTTACGTCAACAGAGGTCAATGCCTTTGTTAGTGCTGGGTGTGTCCCATTTGATGCAACTGCAGAGCCATTAGGTCAACCAGCACATGTGTGCGGCCCCTTCCCTTAGACTCCTCTGGGCCCTCGTGACATAGGCTCAGAAGACTGCCAGCCTCAAGCCTTACCTCTTCCAAGGGACGGCCACACCGTCTTCCAGGATCTTCTGTCCCATGAATCTCAGTTGCTGTTTGGAACTCAAAGGAGAGAAAAGACCCTGCCTGCGGGGTCTCTTTGGGCTGGGGCCTTCCCCCGTGGGCTGCTCTCCCTCATTCTCCTTTTCTTCTTGCTTCTCTTCATCCTCCTCCTCTTCCTCCTCCTCGTCCCCCTCCTCCTCCTCCTCGTCCTCCTCCTCAGGGGTGCTCTCGGATTCCACATTGCCCATCCACTGGGCCATGTTGAGATGAAAGACACGGCAGCTGAAGCCCTGCAGGACGCCAAATTTCACGTGCTGCTGGAGGATCTCCAAGGTGGGGAAGACCCGGCAGCAGGCCATGCACCTGAAGCCGGTCTCCATGGTCAGCACCCAGTCCGCTGTCTTGGCGCTGGGTCTCTCCTCGACGGCAGGTGGCCCTGATGGGCCGCCTGGCTCTGCTCTTTCCTCATACTCTTTCTCCTCCCCAGTGGGCTCACTGTCAGACAGGAGGCTTTCGGTGGACACATCAGAAGAGGGGTCAGTGGCTACTGCGCACACATCCTCAGGAAGGGTCACTTCTTCTATCGTCAGCTGCTTTTCAGGCAACTCCAAGGGTTTCTTTGTCTTCCAGGAGACAGCGACACCCTTGTTCACTTGTACCTGCATGTAGTATATTTTCATGCCCCTTTCCTCTTTGTCTGGGTGCAGATAGTTCTTACAGGGTGAAGAGGGTGAGGAGGAGACACAGTGTGATGGGGAAGCGGTCTCTCCTTCTTCCTGATCCTGGGCTAGGGGTGGTCTAGGCTGGGCAGTGTCTCGATGAAATCTCCGGATTCCTGAAAAAGGAAATTAAGATCATAATAACATGCATGGGCCATGCCGGAAGCTGAGGGAGCAGGTGTGGTAGACGAGAGAGGGACATTGGCACGACATAGCTATGTTGTGAGCTTGGTGTCTGTTGGCCGTAGGACGGAGTGGTGTATCTGGTGTCATCTGTGGGCTTTTCATGTGCGTGGGGGGGGGATACTGGAGCGGTGTCTGTATACAGGGGTGTGGAGTATGGTGGTGAGGGCTGTAGTATGTGAGGGATGCGGCTGGATGCGTGTACGACGAGGAGTGTGAGTTTGGGAATATCGGTGGTGCATTCCTTGTGGAATGGGGCTGTGGTGCAGGAGAATACTGTGGAGCACGTGCTTGGGGTTGATGTGCACTGAGAAGGGCTGTGCCTGGAGGGCGCGTGTATGTGTGAGCTGTGTACACCTGAGCTGGATGGTCCTGCTCTCAGGCTGGAGGTGTATGATGCAGAACTCTTTCCTTCTCTGGAAGCAAAGGCAAAGACAAAGCCTACATTTTCCTCTGAAGATGCTTAATCTGGTCCCTCTTCCCTCCACCTCAAGCCCAGACCTTTCCGGCCCCTGCTCCTTGACTTCCCCACCATGGTAGTAGCAGTATTCACACACACACACCCAGACTCAGCTGGCATCCACGCCCTCGGAACTGCTCAGGCATCCTGCCCAGGCTCCTCCACAGAGGTCTCATCACCTCTGATGACCCTGGATTTCCTCTCAGCCTCCCTGGGATCTGTGTGCCTCCTGCCTCACAGCCAAGCATCCCCTCACCTGAGGAGCCCCGCGCCCTTACCAGCGTAGCTGAGCTTGCGCAGTGTAGAAGTACAGAAGAAGTATTTAGAGGCAGAGGAGACCTCCCCTGCCCCTGGGCTGCGGCCTTGGGCCACCACAGTGGATCCAAGCCGAGGGGGATCCTCTTGTGACTTCGAGAGTCCTGAGGGAGGAATGAAAGGCTCAGGGTGGGTTCATCAGTCCTCTGTCCACAAATATTTACTGAGTGTGTGACACGTGTCAGGTGCAGTGAATACACACAGTTGAGAGTGTGGTTCCCAGTGGATCCTCCAGGATTTAATTCCAATCAATACTTATTCTCTCACTGTCTAGTTGGTAATGTAGGCCTCGGTGGTGACTGTGAGTGTGTGGGAAGAGTGAGTGATGTGTATCAGTTAAGTCTGTGGTAAGTGTGGGGTTGGCATGGGGAGCACAGTGCAGACGTGTCTATCTGTGTCTGTGGCCTTTGTGTGCATGGTTTCTGTTCACAAGTCAGGAATTCTGGGACATGTAACTTTTCCTCATTACATGGTGTGGCTTGTATTTATGGTGCGTGTTCATTCATTCATTCACCAAGATTCAGTAAGCAGCTACTCCTGTGTATCCGGCACTCTTCCATTGTTGTAGTCTTTGGTAACGCTGCACATTCTAGTAGGGGAAGACACACACTAAACAAAACTACAATAACTATATAATACATCAGCTGGTGGTAAGTATATAAGGGTTGCCAGACTTAGCGAACAAGAATACAAGGCACCCAGTTAAATTTCAGTTTCAGATAAACCCAGAATAATTTTTTAGTGTAAGTATTCCCATGCAGTATTTGGCCTGACTTAGTTTTAGTGTAAGTAGGGCCCATACAATATGTGGGACATACGGATACTGAAAAATTACTTGTTGTTTATCTGGAATTCAAATTGAACTGGATAGCCCATATTTTCTCTGGCAATCCTGACATGGGTTACTGAGACTGTGGTTTACTGTGGTTTGTACAAAGCGGGTCTGGCATTACTCAAGAATGTGTTATAAGTGTGGTGTGTATGACACGTGACTGGTTCTTATAGAGGTATTTAGAGATGGCTGAAGATAGCTGTGTTTGTGCAAGTGTTGAGGAGATACATGTATATATAGTGTGTGTGTGTGTGTGTCCTATATATATAGTGTGTGTGTCTATATACATATCTCATCTCCAGCGTTTGGTGTTGGAGGAGAGGATTGTGATACAGGTGGGTTGTATGAGAACGTAGTATAGGAGGGATGCGTGTATATACCTCCATGTGCTGTGTGTGGTTTACTAAGGAAGTTGTATGTGGGGTGTGTGATATTTTTGCTGTATCAGAGTGTACATGGGTGTATGAGTTACTGTCTCATAAAACACCCCTAACAAGAATTCTGTATACACTCTTACGTACACCGAGTGTTAGCCTGGTCCAGGCAGGGTGACAAGAACTTTACCACGCAGACTTTATATCTGGTAAGCACTCTACCCCCATTCATCTCGCTCTTCTCTGCACTACCACACACACACACACACACACACACACAGACACACACACACACTCACACACCCACACACACACAGGAACATAGAGCAAAATATTCTGAATGGTCAGGGGCAGTCATTGCCTTCCCCAGCCTGTCCCAGCCACTGCCTGGAAATCTGCCTGCTGTCTAGAGCTCCATTCCCAGGGCCCATCCTACAGTCTCCAGGGCCCTGGGCCTGGTAGGAGCTACTGGGCTCTAATCTGGGGCAGAGGCCTCTAGCTGGAGCTCTGGGGGTCCACCCCTCTCCCAGGGCAAGCTACTCGCCTACATTTAATGCACGCAGGCACCACGTGGCCCGTGGCTCTCAGAGCTCCCCGCAGGACCCTGAGGACATTTCTCACCCCCGCTCACGTGGTCTCAGTCTCTGGAAAACCCTTCCCTTCCCTTGATCTCCTTTGGGAAATTCTTCCTGTAGAAGGAATAAAACCTCCTTGCTTTCAATATGACACCATCCCTAGACAAACAATCTTCTTTCAAAGTACATTCCACTTGTCAAGATATTTTTCAACAGGGCCTTCAACTCATGGGGCTTCTCTTTCCACTTTGGTAAAAGAGGCCAAGCAACTCATGGGTCTCTCTCAGCATCCTTGCATCCTTCACATCCCCCACCTCATGACCCCAGGGAAAGATCCAAGAGAATAAGAGAGAAATCGGGATCTGAGAAAAGCTGCACCTCTAGGTCTGTGCAAGCAGGATGCAGCCTGCTGTGAGTCCGACAAAGCTCCAGGCCCGGCTGCCCCAGGAGAGAGTCCTCAGACCAGCGGAGCTGACCTCCCATCTCCCAGGGGGCATCTGGCCGTTCTGTGCCGTCTCACACCACAGGGACCCTCTGGATAGATACGGCAGCATCAGTGAGACAAGGTCTCTCGCTCCCTGCTTCACAGGTGACACGTTCTCAGTCCCCCGCTTCCTAGAGAAGCTTCAGTTTGGCAGAAACCCATGTGCCCCAGACAAGTTGCCCCCCACATACCTCCTCCATTCTCGGCAGTTTCCTGGGACTCTTCATTTTCCAGATGTTTCCTCTTTTGTCGCCGTTCCATCGTACCAACTAGAAGTCTCCCTTAGAAGATGCCTCAAGAGATGTCCAACTCCTCCTCTTCCCTACAGGTTGGCCCTTCTTGGCTCTTGGGCAATCCGTTGAAATGATTCAATACAAATAAAAATGGTCAAGTCTCCTAAATGGCTGAAAAACTTGTACCACTTAGTGAACCAGCAGTACTGCCTAGTGCTCACCAGGGCTGTTATGTTTGCAAGGTTGCCAGGCGCACAGTGGAATTCTGTGACCTCAGTGATGACATCAGAGCATTCGGTGGACCTAGGTTGAGCACAGTGTCTGCAGTAGCACAGGCCCCATTTTCAAGAACAATTCCTTTTTCCCAGCCGAAGCTTTCCCGTGAAAGGGAAAGGTTCATACCGTATCTATTATATATTGTATCATACCATGTCTATTATAAAATTCACATTTTGATTGGAGATCTTTTAATGTCTTTTCTAGAGAGATTTAATATGAATATTTTAAATGGTCTCCAGTTTCCCACTGGATTATTGACATTTTAAACTCTGCACTTCAATTTTCCCTCAATACGTGTAATTTTGTCACGGCTCTTTCTGTACTTAAAGATGAGGAACTATATAATTGATTTCTTCATTTTTTCCCCATCTCTTTCCAAGGTACTGCATTTGATTGTGTCTTGCGACTGAGTGAAAAATGCTAGTCCTTGAGTCAGGACATTGGGCCCTTTACCAAGTAACTCAACCTATCTGGGCTTCAGCTTCTGTATGTGCGATCAAGAGGCTTGGACTAGCTGACTTTTCAAGTGCTGTGTTTCTTTGATTCACTCTCGCTTACTGATCTGCTCCTTCAGAAGAGGGTCTGTTCTCATAAAGTAACAACAGTCTTTTCCTAACCTTGGGTTGGGCGGAGTTTATCTGTTCGTACTCAGTTTGTTAGTTATATTGCCTTCTACGTATGCTTAGCTCTGAATAATTTATATGGCTCTTGTGACAATTTTTAGATCTTCTTTTTTTATTATTTTTCTTTTACAGATTCTAATTTGTTATCGCCAGTGTAGAGGAGCCTGATTGACTTTTAAAATTTATTGATCTTGTATGTGTGTGCCTTGTTGAACCGTCTTATTAGTTCCCGCTAGTTTATCTGTGGGTTCTTTTGGGTCTCCTAGATAAATGAGCATATTAAATGTAAATAATGTGTTCTTTGGATAAAGTTTATTTTCTTGCATCTCTATGTATAGAAACAATATGTTGAATTGATTTAAATATTTAAATACTTACATACCTGTTATCACAATCTAACATTCTTTATCTTATTTTCTTTCAATCAATATTATGTTTTCAAGATTTATCCACGTGAATCCATATAGATCTAGGTCTTTGATTTTTGACTGTTTGATATTATTTGATCCCATGCATATAGCATCATTTATTTTCCATTCAAGCATTATTGGACAATTGGATTGTTTCCCTCCCTTCTCTAGAACAAACAACATTTCCTAGAATATCCCTGAAGATGTCTGACAGTCGAGAAGGGCCAGGCTGCCCGAAGGATTGCTACTTGCTTTTAGCCACCTTCCAACAGGCCGTCTCCAGCCAGCAATTTGAAGCACAGCTGAAATGAGAACTGCCCCAAATGTGAAGATCTTAGGAGCTTCCTAGAAGGTGGGAGGTTAATGATAGGCATCCTGCTGGGATCCCAGGGGAGTCTGAGCTGGCCTGAAGCTCATCTTCCTCCTCCACCTCTCAAGAGAAATGTGGAGGAAAGAAGACTTCAAAAACTGTGAGCAGGCAGAGGGAGAGATATTGGGGGCCGAAGCTGTAACTGAGGTCTTGGAGTGGGCTGTGAGCACGCAGAGCCTCTAGAGAGCCAGGCTCTGCCTTCTGAGAACTTCTCCCCTAAGGCTGCTCATAATTCACGTGATACCAGCCATATAGAGCCGACTTGGCCCACACTGTCACAGAAAGCCTTATCAGAATCTCTTCTTCTTCATACACTCTTGTGTCTGTTACTTGGTTATTGCCTTTGGTACTCCACTGATGTGAACCACAGTCGCCGGGGGATGGAGGACACTAGTGACCCATCTTGCTCTGTGGCCTCCGTCCACAGCTTGAGGGTAAGGGAAGAGGCCAAATGAAGGTCAAGAAGGAAAGATGGAGTTTGAAGAGAAGACCTGAGTTAAGGGTGTCTTCTCAAGTCCTGATGACTGAAATGTAGCTCCAGTACCTGAAGTCCTGCTTGTTCTCAAGGCTGACTGCGGGGCTGGGTGCACTCAGTGAAGGAACCGTATACACTTAGTATTTCCTTGCTTGCTCACACTTGCCCTCCTCTGATACACACTCTGCAAGACTGACCTTCCCCTGAAACAACTTTCCACCTGCTACTGTCATCTCATGAACATTTGCTTCCCCTTCCTAGTGCCCCCCTAGAATGCCATTGCAGCCAATTCATAATTTGATAATCATGTTGCTTACCATAGTCTCAGCAACTTCTGATAAATTTTATTCACTTTATTCCATAATCTTCACCCATCAATCATCTTCCTTAACTTCCTAGCTGCAGGTTAACCCATTCGGCATCATTACTTTTTCTTTCTCTTCTTTGCCAAATCCTTTCTACCTTTTAAGGTCTTTTTCTTGTCTCTCTACCATCCTGCCTTCCTGAACTTCTTTTTTTTCCGTTTAAGTAACCTTTCAATCTCCTTTCCCAGTTTCCTCATAAACATTGAGAGTTTATTCCTCACACGTTAGACAGCGGTTTATGAATGGCCAGGCATAACGGACTCAGAATGAGTTGGCACCCCCGAGGTACCTGTCTTGCTGGGGAGCCACAGGTGAAGGGCTGGCTGCTGGACACATGTTTGCATGGAGTCAGGCTGAGCGGCCTCAGGGTGTTTGCCCTGCACTTGTGTGTGTTTCTCCCTAGTTGGTTTCCTTGTCCAGCCACCTGTGACCTCCCTCCATCCAGCCCAAGGAATCCTTCTCATCACAGGGGTAGGATGTTTGTCTCATTTTCCATCACATCCTTTCCCCAAAGTTTGGTTGTGAGTTGTTCCCATTCCAAAGACCTTTCCTCTTTGAAGAGAAAAGAGAACATCTTTTCTCTCCTTTCCTCTCACTTCACTTCTGCTCTATTATCTCCTCCGTCCAGAATGGCCCACTGACTCAGATGGGTGTAGATCCGAAGATGGCAAGAACTGCCAGCAATTCTGAGATAATAATACGGATGGATCAGGAAAACTTGAAAACCTTTATCCCGCCACATTAAAAAAAAATTGCACTTCCAATGTATTCAGAGTCTCAGTGTAGAAACACAAATGATAGAGAAATTGAATGACACTCAAGTTTTTCCTTCCTCCTTTCCTGATTTATTCTAATCCTCCATGCTAACATGATGAACTATTTGTTAGGTAAAGTTTCAGACATTTTCTACCCATGCACACTTTTCTTCTTTTCACATAAGAGTGTGAACTAGGTCACTTTCAACATGCTGTGATTCTGTGATTCACTGTCTCCCACCGAGTCATCCACTGATCAAGTCATCTGTTTCACGGAGAACTATTTCCAATAGCTAATAGCCAATGTCTGTGGAGTGCTTACTCTGTGTCGGTTTCTTGTAACTACTTTACAGATCATTTGTACAACGTACCCATGGACCAGGTACAATTATGACCCCCAAGTGACAGATAAGTGCAGATAAGTACAAATACATACAGAGGCCAAGTGACTTGCCCAAGACACTGGAGCAAATCAAAATCCATGCCTCTGTAAGCATTTTGCTCTATTGCCTCTGTCTGGGAGGCTTGATGATTTGGCAACTAAAACCTTAAATATCATGTTCCATTTTTATATCTGTGACACAAGCGTGGGGCTGTGATATGGGGTAACTAACCTGACTACTTTTGAAAACCCTTATGCACCTGGATGAAAGTAAGCCAGGGACTGCAAGCTATAGATTTAAGGTTTCCTACCAACTTTTAAAAATAGCTTCTTGAATGCAATTTACGTAGTGTCAAGTCTAGGATGTAGTCCAAATAGTAACAGAAAAATGGAGATATGTAGAAAAATACTTAAAGTTGACAAGTATTGGGAGTGTAGTATTTTGGGGGCCAGTGTGTAGACCACAGGAAAACTTGCTGTTTCCTTCCCAAAGGGAAGAGCCCTACGTTGCAACTGCCAAGGTCCCTGGGGCAGCAAGTGTGCTCACTGCCTAGTAAAGAAGCATCCTCAGTTTGATAGAATCATATGGGAGCCTTACATTTGGTTAGCAGTTCTACATTCTTGATGTAATAATATTTTCAGGGTGTGGGAGGGTATCAAGCTCTGAAAATACCCTTGGAGAGATTTGCTTATTAAGTTTGGCTTTTTCAATCTCCCTACTACTTCTTGACTAAACACCAGGCGGTTTCCTTCACTTTTCAGAACCATGTTGTTTTTCCCTTGTCTAATGAACTTTGAAATACTTTTGGATGAGCTATTAAGTTTGGGAGAAAATAAACATCTCTTTAAAATAAGGAAGATAATAACAATGACAAGTAGAAAAAGCTCTAAAACAGAGAATATCCTCCATTCTAGCCAATGACTGGGAGTGGAAGGTGCGTGCTCGCTGTCCAGGACGTAGAAATAAAAGCGGAGGAGGCGCTGAGGCGTCTCCTGGATCTCTATGAGCCTCCATCATTTCTGAAGGGTAGGGTTGACAGATAAAATATAGGCTGTTTAGTTAAATATGAATGTCAGAAAAACAACAAGTATATTTTTAAGATAAGTATGCCCCAAATAGTTCATAGGATCTACTTATACTAAAATTAATGACTTATTATTCATGTGAAGTTCAAGTTTAACTGGGTATCCTGTACTTTTATTTACTAAATCTGACAGCCCTACTGATGATCCACAATGGAGGCAGTTGAGGAGCGGTACATGCTGGCTCTCGGACAGTCAGAAATGGCTTCAGCAGATCCAGGTACAGTATGAAATTCTTTTTGGATGTAGCTCAGAAGCCATGGCCAGCCCTTGACTGCAAGTACTGCCTCGGGTTTCCCTGAGGTGGGGTAAGCCTTCCTCTTAATGGCCTTTTGGTAAGTCTGGAAGACCATATCCAAGGGGAGCCCCAAAGTCAGTTTCATCCTCACAACCATGTTTCCAATTCCTGGAATTGGCTGCATGTGACTCACAAGAGCTGAGGAGGTTTGTGGAAATTGGGAGTGTCATAGCTTGAACCCTTTGTAGGTAAAGTTTTGCTGTTGTGAGAGTTTTAACAGGAGCAATGTGAAAGACTCCAGGTCCCCAGGTAGAGAGAAATAATTCTACCTGTGTGTATGTGACAAGTCTCTAATAGTTCAGAGAGCAAGTATCTGGTCTTAGAAAGACTGATCCAAGCTTGGATGTTTCTGGTGACAAGGCAAGGTCCTGAGTTTCAAGTTCACTTTTATGGTTGAGGAGACAATAAGGTGGTCAGAAGGGAAATCATGGAGGAGACCTTGGCTTCATCCATTGTGCAGGCTTGTATATGTGGTTCTATGTAAATTGTGTTTCAAAGGTGGAGCTTGTTTACAACTATGAACATTCTCCGATGTGCTTTTTGGACCTTCATTCCCAGAGCGTGAGCAGTGCCGAGGCTCTAGAAATGCCATGGATATTCTGAGCTGTCAGTGGCGTTTCCCAGGTACTGTTCCCCTGGTGCCGCTCCTTGAAATGTCCAAAGGGATTATCATCTGTCTTGTGGCGGGTCCTAGCATTGTGAAAGGAAGCTGCTGCACCTGGCTCAGAGGATTTCGGATGTGGTGGGAGGAGGAGTAGTACTACGACTATAAATTGTATCACAGCATATCTATTCCATCTTGAGAGTGGGGTTGGGGGGTTATGAAGGGGGGCTTTTATTGTACTTTTATACACTGTACCCTTGAAACTAATTCAATTTTTTAAAATTAATTAATTTATTTTGGGCTGCATTGGGTCTTTGTTGCTGCTAGCGGGCGTTCTCTAGTTGCAGTGAGCCGGGGCTCCTCTTGGCTGTGGTGCACGGGCTTCTCATTGCAGTGGCTTCTCTTGTTGCGGACCATGGGCTCTAGGCACGCAGGCTTCCGTAGTCGTGGCACGTGGGCTCGGTTGATGTGGCACACGGGCTCTAGAGCGCAGGCTCAGTAGTTGTGGCCTGCGGGCTTAGTTACTCCGTGGCACGTGGGATCTTCCCAGACCAGGGCTCGAACCCACGTCCCCTGCATTCACAGGCATATTCTTAACTACTGCTCCACCAGGGAAGCCCAATAATTCAGTTTTTTATAAAGAGAAGATTCCTAATATTATTCCAAAATTTTAAAAATATGTAGTTGGATAACACTATGAAAAATTAACTGATATATTCTTTTATTATTTCTCTTTGCTCCCTGGATTTTTTTTCCTCATCCAGTCAGCTAGGCACTGTGAGCTCACTGCATTAGGAAGGTAAAGACTCAGCAGAAATGAGGGAGAGAAAAAGAAAATTCTCAGCTTTGGAATGTTCACAACGGAGGCTACAGTTAAACAGGTGAGAATTCTGTGAACAAAAACTAAATGTCGTCTCAAATGCAAAAAAGTATTCTCTGCACTGGGAGGCAGGAGAGGGAGGGAGGGAAGGACTGAAGGAGAGAGATCAGTGTGGCCAGGGACATGGAAACTGTGCTTGAGGAGGATATGCCCAGGAAGAGAATCAGAATCTGGAGAAGATTCAGCCTGCACGTGATCATTGCCTCCAGCCAGCACCCTCATCTCAGACGTTGGGAAATTCAGAGAGAGAGTGGGAGTACGTCAGCAGGGCCACGTGCAGAGTCTGTGTGGCAGGGGTTTTGGCCGTTCCCTATTTGTGAGGAGTCCCCAGCAATTTGCAGGCCTCTTCTGGAAAATGCAGGCGGACGTCTCTAGTGCTTATGTGAAAGCTTGTTCACAAACCTTGAAAGATACAGATGTAGCTGACAGATAGATGCATAGATAGAAAAATGTCATTAAATCAAAGCTCCAGGAAAGGTTTGGAAAATGCCCTTTATTGATTAGGACGCTTCTATTGTCATATGATGTTAGACTGAGTGCCGGTCCCTTCATCCTCCTTCAGACCACGGCATTCTGTCTGCTACTCTCCCGAGGGTCCTTTCTTCTCCCTGGAAGGGATAAAGCAAATGAGGTAGAACAGGAAGAGACAAGAAGCTCTCCAAGATCTGCTGGTCAGGGTTACCCTCCAGCATTGCCTTAATGCTCAGAGCCACACACACCACAGTGAGCTTGGCTCCAGATCAACTACCACGCCACGAAGGTTCTGGAACATTTCCATATCTCGGGGGAACTCATTTCCACGTGACTCTCTTTCCTATTCCCCTTTGTCACAGAAGGCTAGGTACAGTGGTCAGGGTGAGATCTCGGCTCAGGCCCAAGGCTCTCAGACCTCAAAGTTCTGGTCCTGCAAGGGCCCCTGTCCTCTCTTGAGACCACTCCTGGCTCTCTCTGCCGAGAAGGAGCTGCTGGCAGTACGTCCTCTAAGAGTTGAGGTCCATCGTGCAGACCCTGAGAAAACTCCTAGGAAAAGGCTCCACCTTCTTGTTTACGTCAACAGAGGTCAATGCCTTTGTTAGTGCTGGGTGTGTCCCATTTGATGCAACTGCAGAGCCATTAGGTCAACCAGCACATGTGTGCGGCCCCTTCCCTTAGACTCCTCTGGGCCCTCGTGACATAGGCTCAGAAGACTGCCAGCCTCAAGCCTTACCTCTTCCAAGGGACGGCCACACCGTCTTCCAGGATCTTCTGTCCCATGAATCTCAGTTGCTGTTTGGAACTCAAAGGAGAGAAAAGACCCTGCCTGCGGGGTCTCTTTGGGCTGGGGCCTTCCCCCGTGGGCTGCTCTCCCTCATTCTCCTTTTCTTCTTGCTTCTCTTCATCCTCCTCCTCTTCCTCCTCCTCGTCCCCCTCCTCCTCCTCCTCGTCCTCCTCCTCAGGGGTGCTCTCGGATTCCACATTGCCCATCCACTGGGCCATGTTGAGATGAAAGACACGGCAGCTGAAGCCCTGCAGGACGCCAAATTTCACGTGCTGCTGGAGGATCTCCAAGGTGGGGAAGACCCGGCAGCAGGCCATGCACCTGAAGCCGGTCTCCATGGTCAGCACCCAGTCCGCTGTCTTGGCGCTGGGTCTCTCCTCGACGGCAGGTGGCCCTGATGGGCCGCCTGGCTCTGCTCTTTCCTCATACTCTTTCTCCTCCCCAGTGGGCTCACTGTCAGACAGGAGGCTTTCGGTGGACACATCAGAAGAGGGGTCAGTGGCTACTGCGCACACATCCTCAGGAAGGGTCACTTCTTCTATCGTCAGCTGCTTTTCAGGCAACTCCAAGGGTTTCTTTGTCTTCCAGGAGACAGCGACACCCTTGTTCACTTGTACCTGCATGTAGTATATTTTCATGCCCCTTTCCTCTTTGTCTGGGTGCAGATAGTTCTTACAGGGTGAAGAGGGTGAGGAGGAGACACAGTGTGATGGGGAAGCGGTCTCTCCTTCTTCCTGATCCTGGGCTAGGGGTGGTCTAGGCTGGGCAGTGTCTCGATGAAATCTCCGGATTCCTGAAAAAGGAAATTAAGATCATAATAACATGCATGGGCCATGCCGGAAGCTGAGGGAGCAGGTGTGGTAGACGAGAGAGGGACATTGGCATGACATAGCTATGTTGTGAGCTTGGTGTCTGTTGGCCGTAGGACGGAGTGGTGTATCTGGTGTCATCTGTGGGCTTTTCATGTGCGTGGGGGTGGATACTGGAGCGGTGTCTGTATACAGGGGTGTGGAGTATGGTGGTGAGGGCTGTAGTATGTGAGGGATGCGGCTGGATGCGTGTACGACGAGGAGTGTGAGTTTGGGAATATCGGTGGTGCATTCCTTGTGGAATGGGGCTGTGGTGCAGGAGAGTACTGTGGAGCACGTGCTTGGGGTTGATGTGCACTGAGAAGGGCTGTGCCTGGAGGGCGCGTGTATGTGTGAGCTGTGTACACCTGAGCTGGATGGTCCTGCTCTCAGGCTGGAGGTGTATGATGCAGAACTCTTTCCTTCTCTGGAAGCAAAGGCAAAGACAAAGCCTACATTTTCCTCTGAAGATGCTTAATCTGGTCCCTCTTCCCTCCACCTCAAGCCCAGACCTTTCCGGCCCCTGCTCCTTGACTTCCCCACCATGGTAGTAGCAGTATTCACACACACACACCCAGACTCAGCTGGCATCCACGCCCTCGGAACTGCTCAGGCATCCTGCCCAGGCTCCTCCACAGAGGTCTCATCACCTCTGATGACCCTGGATTTCCTCTCAGCCTCCCTGGGATCTGTGTGCCTCCTGCCTCACAGCCAAGCATCCCCTCACCTGAGGAGCCCCGCGCCCTTACCAGCGTAGCTGAGCTTGCGCAGTGTAGAAGTACAGAAGAAGTATTTAGAGGCAGAGGAGACCTCCCCTGCCCCTGGGCTGCAGCCTTGGGCCACCACAGTGGATCCAAGCCGAGGGGGATCCTCTTGTGACTTCGAGAGTCCTGAGGGAGGAATGAAAGGCTCAGGGTGGGTTCATCAGTCCTCTGTCCACAAATATTTACTGAGTGTGTGACACGTGTCAGGTGCAGTGAATACACACAGTTGAGAGTGTGGTTCCCAGTGGATCCTCCAGGATTTAATTCCAATCAATACTTATTCTCTCACTGTCTAGTTGGTAATGTAGGCCTCGGTGGTGACTGTGAGTGTGTGGGAAGAGTGAGTGATGTGTATCAGTTAAGTCTGTGGTAAGTGTGGGGTTGGCATGGGGAGCACAGTGCAGACGTGTCTATCTGTGTCTGTGGCCTTTGTGTGCATGGTTTCTGTTCACAAGTCAGGAATTCTGGGACATGTAACTTTTCCTCATTACATGGTGTGGCTTGTATTTATGGTGCGTGTTCATTCATTCATTCACCAAGATTCAGTAAGCAGCTACTCCTGTGTATCCGGCACTCTTCCATTGTTGTAGTCTTTGGTAACGCTGCACATTCTAGTAGGGGAAGACACACACTAAACAAAACTACAATAACTATATAATACATCACCTGGTGGTAAGTATATAAGGGTTGCCAGACTTAGCGAACAAGAATACAAGGCACCCAGTTAAATTTCAGTTTCAGATAAACCCAGAATAATTTTTTAGTGTAAGTATTCCCATGCAGTATTTGGCCTGACTTAGTTTTAGTGTAAGTATGGCCCATACAATATGTGGGACATACGGATACTGAAAAATTACTTGTTGTTTATCTGGAATTCAAATTGAACTGGGTAGCCCATATTTTCTCTGGGAATCCTGACATGGGTTACTGAGACTGTGGTTTACTGTGGTTTGTACAAAGCGGGTCTGGCATTACTCAAGAATGTGTTATAAGTGTGGTGTGTATGACACGTGACTGGTTCTTATAGAGGTATTTAGAGATGGCTGAAGATAGCTGTGTTTGTGCAAGTGTTGAGGAGATACATGTATATATAGTGTGTGTGTGTGTGTGTCCTATATATATAGTGTGTGTGTCTATATACATATCTCATCTCCAGCGTTTGGTGTTGGAGGAGAGGATTGTGATACAGGTGGGTTGTATGAGAACGTAGTATAGGAGGGATGCGTGTATATACCTCAATGTGCTGTGTGTGGTTTACTAAGGGAGTTATATGTGGGGTGTGTGATATTTTTGCTGTATCAGAGTGTACATGGGTGTATGAGTTACTGTCTCATAAAACACCCCTAACAAGAATTCTGTATACACTCTTACGTACACCGAGTGTTAGCCTGGTCCAGGCAGGGTGACAAGAACTTTACCACGCAGACTTTATATCTGGTAAGCACTCTACCCCCATTCATCTCGCTCTTCTCTGCACTACCACACACACACACACACACACACACACACAGACACACACACACACTCACACACCCACACACACACAGGAACATAGAGCAAAATATTCTGAATGGTCAGGGGCAGTCATTGCCTTCCCCAGCCTGTCCCAGCCACTGCCTGGAAATCTGCCTGCTGTCTAGAGCTCCATTCCCAGGGCCCATCCTACAGTCTCCAGGGCCCTGGGCCTGGTAGGAGCTACTGGGCTCTAATCTGGGGCAGAGGCCTCTAGCTGGAGCTCTGGGGGTCCACCCCTCTCCCAGGGCAAGCTACTCGCCTACATTTAATGCACGCAGGCACCACGTGGCCCGTGGCTCTCAGAGCTCCCCGCAGGACCCTGAGGACATTTCTCACCCCCGCTCACGTGGTCTCAGTCTCTGGAAAACCCTTCCCTTCCCTTGATCTCCTTTGGGAAATTCTTCCTGTAGAAGGAATAAAACCTCCTTGCTTTCAATATGACACCATCCCTAGACAAACAATCTTCTTTCAAAGTACATTCCACTTGTCAAGATATTTTTCAACAGGGCCTTCAACTCATGGGGCTTCTCTTTCCACTTTGGTAAAAGAGGCCAAGCAACTCATGGGTCTCTCTCAGCATCCTTGCATCCTTCACATCCCCCACCTCATGACCCCAGGGAAAGATCCAAGAGAATAAGAGAGAAATCGGGATCTGAGAAAAGCTGCACCTCTAGGTCTGTGCAAGCAGGATGCAGCCTGCTGTGAGTCCGACAAAGCTCCAGGCCCGGCTGCCCCAGGAGAGAGTCCTCAGACCAGCGGAGCTGACCTCCCATCTCCCAGGGGGCATCTGGCCGTTCTGTGCCGTCTCACACCACAGGGACCCTCTGGATAGATACGGCAGCATCAGTGAGACAAGGTCTCTCGCTCCCTGCTTCACAGGTGACACGTTCTCAGTCCCCCGCTTCCTAGAGAAGCTTCAGTTTGGCAGAAACCCATGTGCCCCAGACAAGTTGCCCCCCACATACCTCCTCCATTCTCGGCAGTTTCCTGGGACTCTTCATTTTCCAGATGTTTCCTCTTTTGTCGCCGTTCCATCGTACCAACTAGAAGTCTCCCTTAGAAGATGCCTCAAGAGATGTCCAACTCCTCCTCTTCCCTACAGGTTGGCCCTTCTTGGCTCTTGGGCAATCCGTTGAAATGATTCAATACAAATAAAAATGGTCAAGTCTCCTAAATGGCTGAAAAACTTGTACCACTTAGTGAACCAGCAGTACTGCCTAGTGCTCACCAGGGCTGTTATGTTTGCAAGGTTGCCAGGCGCACAGTGGAATTCTGTGACCTCAGTGATGACATCAGAGCATTCGGTGGACCTAGGTTGAGCACAGTGTCTGCAGTAGCACAGGCCCCATTTTCAAGAACAATTCCTTTTTCCCAGCCGAAGCTTTCCCGTGAAAGGGAAAGGTTCATACCGTATCTATTATATATTGTATCATACCATGTCTATTATAAAATTCACATTTTGATTGGAGATCTTTTAATGTCTTTTCTAGAGAGATTTAATATGAATATTTTAAATGGTCTCCAGTTTCCCACTGGATTATTGACATTTTAAACTCTGCACTTCAATTTTCCCTCAATACGTGTAATTTTGTCACGGCTCTTTCTGTACTTAAAGATGAGGAACTATATAATTGATTTCTTCATTTTTTCCCCATCTCTTTCCAAGGTACTGCATTTGATTGTGTCTTGCGACTGAGTGAAAAATGCTAGTCCTTGAGTCAGGACATTGGGCCCTTTACCAAGTAACTCAACCTATCTGGGCTTCAGCTTCTGTATGTGCGATCAAGAGGCTTGGACTAGCTGACTTTTCAAGTGCTGTGTTTCTTTGATTCACTCTCGCTTACTGATCTGCTCCTTCAGAAGAGGGTCTGTTCTCATAAAGTAACAACAGTCTTTTCCTAACCTTGGGTTGGGCGGAGTTTATCTGTTCGTACTCAGTTTGTTAGTTATATTGCCTTCTACGTATGCTTAGCTCTGAATAATTTATATGGCTCTTGTGACAATTTTTAGATCTTCTTTTTTTATTATTTTTCTTTTACAGATTCTAATTTGTTATCGCCAGTGTAGAGGAGCCTGATTGACTTTTAAAATTTATTGATCTTGTATGTGTGTGCCTTGTTGAACCGTCTTATTAGTTCCCGCTAGTTTATCTGTGGGTTCTTTTGGGTCTCCTAGATAAATGAGCATATTAAATGTAAATAATGTGTTCTTTGGATAAAGTTTATTTTCTTGCATCTCTATGTATAGAAACAATATGTTGAATTGATTTAAATATTTAAATACTTACATACCTGTTATCACAATCTAACATTCTTTATCTTATTTTCTTTCAATCAATATTATGCTTTCCAGATTTATCCACGTGAATCCATATAGATCTAGGTCTTTGATTTTTGACTGTTTGATATTATTTGATCACATGCATATAGTATCATTTATTTTCCATTCAAGCATTATTGGACAATTGGATTGTTTCCCTCCCTTCTCTAGAACAAACAACATTTCCTAGAATATCCCTGAAGATGTCTGACAGTCGAGAAGGGCCAGGCTGCCCGAAGGATTGCTACTTGCTTTTAGCCACCTTCCAACAGGCCGTCTCCAGCCAGCAATTTGAAGCACAGCTGAAATGAGAACTGCCCCAAATGTGAAGATCTTAGGAGCTTCCTAGAAGGTGGGAGGTTAATGATAGGCATCCTGCTGGGATCCCAGGGGAGTCTGAGCTGGCCTGAAGCTCATCTTCCTCCTCCACCTCTCAAGAGAAATGTGGAGGAAAGAAGACTTCAAAAACTGTGAGCAGGCAGAGGGAGAGATATTGGGGGCCGAAGCTGTAACTGAGGTCTTGGAGTGGGCTGTGAGCACGCAGAGCCTCTAGAGAGCCAGGCTCTGCCTTCTGAGAACTTCTCCCCTAAGGCTGCTCATAATTCACGTGATACCAGCCATATAGAGCCGACTTGGCCCACACTGTCACAGAAAGCCTTATCAGAATCTCTTCTTCTTCATACACTCTTGTGTCTGTTACTTGGTTATTGCCTTTGGTACTCCACTGATGTGAACCACAGTCGCCGGGGGATGGAGGACACTAGTGACCCATCTTGCTCTGTGGCCTCCGTCCACAGCTTGAGGGTAAGGGAAGAGGCCAAATGAAGGTCAAGAAGGAAAGATGGAGTTTGAAGAGAAGACCTGAGTTAAGGGTGTCTTCTCAAGTCCTGATGACTGAAATGTAGCTCCAGTACCTGAAGTCCTGCTTGTTCTCAAGGCTGACTGCGGGGCTGGGTGCACTCAGTGAAGGAACCGTATACACTTAGTATTTCCTTGCTTGCTCACACTTGCCCTCCTCTGATACACACTCTGCAAGACTGACCTTCCCCTGAAACAACTTTCCACCTGCTACTGTCATCTCATGAACATTTGCTTCCCCTTCCTAGTGCCCCCCTAGAATGCCATTGCAGCCAATTCATAATTTGATAATCATGCTGCTTACCATAGTCTCAGCAACTTCTGATAAATTTTATTCACTTTATTCCATAGTCTTCACCCATCAATCATCTTCCTTAACTTCCTAGCTGCAGGTTAACCCATTCGGAATCATTTCTTTTTCTTTCTCTTCTTTGGCAAATCCTTTCTATCTTTTAAGGTCTTTTTCTTGTCTCTCTACCATCCTGCCTTCCTGAACTTCTTTTTTTTCCGTTTAAGTAACCTTTCAATCTCCTTCCCCAGTTTCCTCATAAACATTGAGAGTTTATTCCTCACACGTTAGACAGCGGTTTATGAATGGCCAGGCATAACGGACTCAGAATGAGTTGGCACCCCCGAGGTACCTGTCTTGCTGGGGAGCCACAGGTGAAGGGCTGGCTGCTGGACACATGTTTGCATGGAGTCAGGCTGAGTGGCCTCAGGGTGTTTGCCCTGCACTTGTGTGTGTTTCTCCCTAGTTGGTTTCCTTGTCCAGCCACCTGTGACCTCCCTCCATCCAGCCCAGGGAATCCTTCTCATCACAGGGGTAGGATGTTTGTCTCATTTTCCATCACATCCTTTCCCCAAAGTTTGGTTGTGAGTTGTTCCCATTCCAAAGACCTTTCCTCTTTGAAGAGAAAAGAGAACATCTTTTCTCTCCTTTCCTCTCACTTCACTTCTGCTCTATTATCTCCTCCGTCCAGAATGGCCCACTGACTCAGATGGGTGTAGATCCGAAGATGGCAAGAACTGCCAGCAATTCTGAGATAATAATACGGATGGATCAGGAAAACTTGAAAACCTTTATCCCGCCACATTAAAAAAAAATTGCACTTCCAATGTATTCAGAGTCTCAGTGTAGAAACACAAATGATAGAGAAATTGAATGACACTCAAGTTTTTCCTTCCTCCTTTCCTGATTTATTCTAATCCTCCATGCTAACATGATGAACTATTTGTTAGGTAAAGTTTCAGACATTTTCTACCCATGCACACTTTTCTTCTTTTCACATAAGAGTGTGAACTAGGTCACTTTCAACATGCTGTGATTCTGTGATTCACTGTCTCCCACCGAGTCATCCACTGATCAAGTCATCTGTTTCACGGAGAACTATTTCCAATAGCTAATAGCCAATGTCTGTGGAGTGCTTACTCTGTGTCGGTTTCTTGTAAGTACTTTACAGATCATTTGTACAACGTACCCATGGACCAGGTACAATTATGACCCCCAAGTGACAGATAAGTGCAGATAAGTACAAATACATACAGAGGCCAAGTGACTTGCCCAAGACACTGGAGCAAATCAAAATCCATGCCTCTGTAAGCATTTTGCTCTATTGCCTCTGTCTGGGAGGCTTGATGATTTGGCAACTAAAACCTTAAATATCATGTTCCATTTTTATATCTGTGACACAAGCGTGGGGCTGTGATATGGGGTAACTAACCTGACTACTTTTGAAAACCCTTATGCACCTGGATGAAAGTAAGCCAGGGACTGCAAGCTATAGATTTAAGGTTTCCTACCAACTTTTAAAAATAGCTTCTTGAATGCAATTTACGTAGTGTCAAGTCTAGGATGTAGTCCAAATAGTAACAGAAAAATGGAGATATGTAGAAAAATACTTAAAGTTGACAAGTATTGGGAGTGTAGTATTTTGGGGGCCAGTGTGTAGACCACAGGAAAACTTGCTGTTTCCTTCCCAAAGGGAAGAGCCCTACGTTGCAACTGCCAAGGTCCCTGGGGCAGCAAGTGTGCTCACTGCCTAGTAAAGAAGCATCCTCAGTTTGATAGAATCATATGGGAGCCTTACATTTGGTTAGCAGTTCTACATTCTTGATGTAATAATATTTTCAGGGTGTGGGAGGGTATCAAGCTCTGAAAATACCCTTGGAGAGATTTGCTTATTAAGTTTGGCTTTTTCAATCTCCCTACTACTTCTTGACTAAACACCAGGCGGTTTCCTTCACTTTTCAGAACCATGTTGTTTTTCCCTTGTCTAATGAACTTTGAAATACTTTTGGATGAGCTATTAAGTTTGGGAGAAAATAAACATCTCTTTAAAATAAGGAAGATAATAACAATGACAAGTAGAAAAAGCTCTAAAACAGAGAATATCCTCCATTCTAGCCAATGACTGGGAGTGGAAGGTGCGTGCTCGCTGTCCAGGACATAGAAATAAAAGCGGAGGAGGCGCTGAGGCGTCTCCTGGATCTCTATGAGCCTCCATCATTTCTGAAGGGTAGGGTTGACAGATAAAATATAGGCTGTTTAGTTAAATATGAATGTCAGAAAAACAACAAGTATATTTTTAAGATAAGTATGCCCCAAATAGTTCATAGGATCTACTTATACTAAAAATAATGACTTATTATTCATGTGAAGTTCAAGTTTAACTGGGTATCCTGTACTTTTATTTACTAAATCTGACAGCCCTACTGATGATCCACAATGGAGGCAGTTGAGGAGCGGTACATGCTGGCTCTCGGACAGTCAGAAATGGCTTCAGCAGATCCAGGTACAGTATGAAATTCTTTTTGGATGTAGCTCAGAAGCCATGGCCAGCCTTTGACTGCAAGTACTGCCTCGGGTTTCCCTGAGGTGGGGTAAGCCTTCCTCTTAATGGCCTTTTGGTAAGTCTGGAAGACCATATCCAAGGGGAGCCCCAAAGTCAGTTTCATCCTCACAACCATGTTTCCAATTCCTGGAATTGGCTGCATGTGACTCACAAGAGCTGAGGAGGTTTGTGGAAATTGGGAGTGTCATAGCTTGAACCCTTTGTAGGTAAAGTTTTGCTGTTGTGAGAGTTTTAACAGGAGCAATGTGAAAGACTCCAGGTCCCCAGGTAGAGAGAAATAATTCTACCTGTGTGTATGTGACAAGTCTCTAATAGTTCAGAGAGCAAGTATCTGGTCTTAGAAAGACTGATCCAAGCTTGGATGTTTCTGGTGACAAGGCAAGGTCCTGAGTTTCAAGTTCACTTTTATGGTTGAGGAGACAATAAGGTGGTCAGAAGGGAAATCATGGAGGAGACCCTGGCTTCATCCATTGTGCAGGCTTGTATATGTGGTTCTATGTAAATTGTGTTTCAAAGGTGGAGCTTGTTTACAACTATGAACATTCTCCGATGTGCTTTTTGGACCTTCATTCCCAGAGCGTGAGCAGTGCCGAGGCTCTAGAAATGCCATGGATATTCTGAGCTGTCAGTGGCGTTTCCCACGTACTGTTCCCCTGGTGCCGCTCCTTGAAATGTCCAAAGGGATTATCATCTGTCTTGTGGCGGGTCCTAGCATTGTGAAAGGAAGCTGCTGCACCTGGCTCAGAGGATTTCGGATGTGGTGGGAGGAGGAGTAGTACTACGACTATAAATTGTATCACAGCATATCTATTCCATCTTGAGAGTGGGGTTGGGGGGTTATGAAGGGGGGCTTTTATTGTACTTTTATACACTGTACCCTTGAAACTAATTCAATTTTTTAAAATTAATTAATTTATTTTGGGCTGCATTGGGTCTTTGTTGCTGCTAGCGGGCGTTCTCTAGTTGCAGTGAGCCGGGGCTCCTCTTGGCTGTGGTGCACGGGCTTCTCATTGCAGTGGCTTCTCTTGTTGCGGACCATGGGCTCTAGGCACGCAGGCTTCCGTAGTCGTGGCACGTGGGCTCGGTTGATGTGGCACACGGGCTCTAGAGCGCAGGCTCAGTAGTTGTGGCCTGCGGGCTTAGTTACTCCGTGGCACGTGGGATCTTCCCAGACCAGGGCTCGAACCCACGTCCCCTGCATTCACAGGCATATTCTTAACTACTGCTCCACCAGGGAAGCCCAATAATTCAGTTTTTTATAAAGAGAAGATTCCTAATATTATTCCAAAATTTTAAAAATATGTAGTTGGATAACACTATGAAAAATTAACTGATATATTCTTTTATTATTTCTCTTTGCTCCCTGGATTTTTTTTCCTCATCCAGTCAGCTAGGCACTGTGAGCTCACTGCATTAGGAAGGTAAAGACTCAGCAGAAATGAAGGAGAGAAAAAGAAAATTCTCAGCTTTGGAATGTTCACAACGGAGGCTACAGTTAAACAGGTGAGAATTCTGTGAACAAAAACTAAATGTCGTCTCAAATGCAAAAAAGTATTCTCTGCACTGGGAGGCAGGAGAGGGAGGGAGGGAAGGACTGAAGGAGAGAGATCAGTGTGGCCAGGGACATGGAAACTGTGCTTGAGGACGATATGCCCAGGAAGAGAATCAGAATCTGGAGAAGATTCAGCCTGCACGTGATCATTGCCTCCAGCCAGCACCCTCATCTCAGACGTTGGGAAATTCAGAGAGAGAGTGGGAGTACGTCAGCAGGGCCACGTGCAGAGTCTGTGTGGCAGGGGTTTTGGCCGTTCCCTATTTGTGAGGAGTCCCCAGCAATTTGCAGGCCTCTTCTGGAAAATGCAGGCGGACATCTCTAGTGCTTATGTGAAAGCTTGTTCACAAACCTTGAAAGATACAGATGTAGCTGACAGATAGATGCATAGATAGAAAAATGTCATTAAATCAAAGCTCCAGGAAAGGTTTGGAAAATGCCCTTTATTGCATAGGACGCTTCTATTGTCATATGATGTTAGACTGAGTGCCGGTCCCTTCATCCTCCTTCAGACCATGGCATTCTGTCTGCTACTCTCCCGAGGGTCCTTTCTTCTCCCTGGAAGGGATAAAGCAAATGAGGTAGAACAGGAAGAGACAAGAAGCACTCCAAGCTCTGCTTGTCAGGGTTACCCTCCAGCATTGCCTTAATGCTCAGAGCCACACACACCACAGTGAGCTTGCCTCCAGATCAACTACCACGCAACGAAGGTTCTGGAACATTTCCATATCTCGGCGGAACTCATTTCCACGTGACTCTCTTTCCTATTCCCCTTTGTCACAGAAGGCTAGGTCCAGTGGTCAGGGTGATATCTCGGCTCAGGCCCAAGGCTCTCAGACCTCAAAGTTCTGGTCCTGCAAGGGCCCCTGTCCTCTCTTGAGACCACTCCTGGCTCTCTCTGCCGAGAAGGAGCTGCTGGCAGTACGTCCTCTAAGAGTTGAGGTCCATCGTGCAGACCCTGAGAAAACTCCTAGGAAAAGGCTCCACCTTCTTGTTTACGTCAACAGAGGTCAATGCCTTTGTTAGTGCTGGGTGTGTCCCATTTGATGCAACTGCAGAGCCATTAGGTCAACCAGCACATGTGTGCGGCCCCTTCCCTTAGACTCCTCTGGGCCCTCGTGACATAGACTCAGAAGACTGCCAGCCTCAAGCCTTACCTCTTCCAAGGGACGGCCACACTGTCTTCCAGGATCTTCTGTCCCATGAATCTCAGTTGCTGTTTGGAACTCAAAGGAGAGAAAAGACCCTGGCTGCGGGGTCTCTTTGGGCTGGGGCCTTCCCCCGTGGGCTGCTCTCCCTCATTCTCCTTTTCTTCTTGCTTCTCTTCATCCTCCTCCTCCTCCTCCTCCTCCTCGTCCCCCTCCTCCTCCTCCTCGTCCTCCTCCTCAGGGGTGCTCTCGGATTCCACATTGCCCATCCACTGGGCCATGTTGAGATGAAAGACACGGCAGCTGAAGCCCTGCAGGACGCCAAACTTCACGTGCTGCTGGAGGATCTCCAAGGTGGGGAAGACCCGGCAGCAGGCCATGCACCTGAAGCCGGTCTCCATGGTCAGCATCCAGTCCGCTGTCTTGGCGCTGGGTCTCTCCTCGACGGCAGGTGGCCCTGATGGGCTGCCTGGCTCTGCTCTTTCCTCATACTCTTTCTCCTCCCCAGTGGGCTCACTGTCAGACAGGAGGCTTTCGGTGGACACATCAGAAGAGGGGTCAGTGGCTACTGCGCACACATCCTCAGGAAGGGTCACTTCTTCTATCGTCAGCTGCTTTTCAGGCAACTCCAAGGGTTTCTTTGTCTTCCAGGAGACAGCGACACCCTTGTTCACTTGTACCTGCATGTAGTATATTTTCATGCCCCTTTCCTCTTTGTCTGGGTGCAGATAGTTCTTACAGGGTGAAGAGGGTGAGGAGGAGACACAGTGTGATGGGGAAGCGGTCTCTCCTTCTTCCTGATCCTGGGCTAGGGGTGGTCTAGGCTGGGCAGTGTCTCGATGAAATCTCCGGATTCCTGAAAAAGGAAATTAAGATCATAATAACATGCATGGGCCATGCCGGAAGCTGAGGGAGCAGGTGTGGTAGACGAGAGAGGGACATTGGCACGACATAGCTATGTCGTGAGCTTGGTGTCTGTTGGCCGTAGGACGGAGTGGTGTATCGGGTGTCATCTGTGGTCTTTTCATGTGCGTGGGGGGGGGATACTGGAGCGGTGTCTGTATACAGGGGTGTGGAGTATGGTGGTGAGGGCTGTAGTATGTGAGGGATGTGGCTGGATGCGTGTACGACGAGGAGTGTGAGTTTGGGAATATCGGTGGTGCATTCCTTGTGGAATGGGGCTGTGGTGCAGGAGAGTACTGTGGAGCACGTGCTTGGGGTTGATGTGCACTGAGAAGGGCTGTGCCTGGAGGGCGCGTGTATGTGTGAGCTGTGTACACCTGAGCTGGATGGTCCTGCTCTCAGGCTGGAGGTGTATGATGCAGAACTCTGTCCTTCTCTGGAAGCAGAGGCAAAGACAAAGCCTACATTTTCCTCTGAAGATGCTTAATCTGGTCCCTCTTCCCTCCACCTCAAGCCCAGACCTTTCCGGCCCCTGCTCCTTGACTTCCCCACCATGGTAGTAGCAGTATTCACACACACACACCCAGACTCAGCTGGCATCCACGCCCTCGGAACTGCTCAGGCATCCTGCCCAGGCTCCTCCACAGAGGCCTCATCACCTCTGATGACCCTGGATTTCCTCTCAGCCTCCCTGGGATCTGTGTGCCTCCTGCCTCACAGCCAAGCACCCCCTCACCTGAGGAGCCCCGCGCCCTTACCAGCGTAGCTGAGCTTGCGCAGAGTAGAAGTACAGAAGAAGTATTTAGAGGCAGAGGAGACCTCCCCTGCCCCTGGGCTGCAGCCTTGGGCCACCACAGTGGATCCAAGTCGAGGGGGATCCTCTTGTGACTTCGAGAGTCCTGAGGGAGGAATGAAAGGCTCAGGGTGGGTTCATCAGTCCTCTGTCCACAAATATTTACTGAGTGTGTGACACGTGTCAGGTGCAGTGAATACACACAGTTGAGAGTGTGGTTGCCAGTGGATCCTCCAGGATTTAATTCCAATCAATACTTATTCTCTCACTGTCTAGTTGGTAATGTAGGCCTCGGTGGTGACTGTGAGTGTGTGGGAAGAGTGAGTGATGTGTATCAGTTAAGTCTGTGGTAAGTGTGGGGTTGGCATGGGGAGCACAGTGCAGACGTGTCTATCTGTGTCTTTGGCCTTTGTGTGCATGGTTTCTGTTCACAAGTCAGGAATTCTGGGACATGTAACTTTTCCTCATTACATGGTGTGGCTTGTATTTATGGTGCGTGTTCATTCATTCATTCACCAAGATTCAGTAAGCAGCTACTCCTCTGTATCCGGCACTCTTCCATTGTTGTAGTCTTTGGTAACGCTGCACATTCTAGTAGTGGAAGACACACACTAAACAAAACTACAATAAATATATAATACATCAGCTGGTGGTAAGTATATAAGGGTTGCCAGACTTAGCGAACAAGAATACAAGGCACCCAGTTAAATTTCAGTTTCAGATAAACCCAGAATAAATTTTTAGTGTAAGTATTCCCATGCAGTATTTGGCCTGACTTAGTTTTAGTGTAAGTAGGGCCCATACAATATGTGGGACATATGGATACTGAAAAATTACTTGTTGTTTATCTGGAATTCAAATTGAACTGGATAGCCCATATTTTCTCTGGCAATCCTGACATGGGTTACTGAGACTGTGGTTTACTGTGGTTTGTACAAAGCGGGTCTGGCATTACTCAAGAATGTGTTATAAGTGTGGTGTGTATGACACGTGCCTGGTTCTTACAGAGGTATTTAGAGATGGCTGAAGTTAGCTGTGTTTGTGCAAGAGTTGAGGAGATACATGTATATATAGTGTGTGTGTGTGTGTCCTATATATATAGTGTGTGTGTCTATATACATATCTCATCTCCAGCGTTTGGTGTTGGAGGAGAGGATTGTGATACAGGTGGGTTGTATGAGAACGTAGTATAGGAGGGATGCGTGTATATACCTCCATGTGCTGTGTGTGGTTTACTAAGGAAGTTATATGTGGGGTGTGTGATATTTTTGCTGTATCAGAGTGTACATGGGTGTATGAGTTGCTGTCTCATAAAACACCCCTAACAAGAATTCTGTATACACTCTTACGTACACCGAGTGTTAGCCTGGTCCAGGCAGGGTGACAAGAACTTTACCACGCAGACTTTATATCTGGTAAGCACTCTACCCCCATTCATCTCGCTCTTCTCTGCACTACCAAACACACACACACACACACACACACAGAGACACACACACACACTCACACACCCACACACACACAGGAACATAGAGCAAAATATTCTGAATGGTCAGGGGCAGTCATTGCCTTCCCCAGCCTGTCCCAGCCACTGCCTGGAAATCTGCCTGCTGTCTAGAGCTCCATTCCCAGGGCCCATCCTACAGTCTCCAGGGCCCTGGGCCTGGTAGGAGCTACTGGGCTCTAATCTGGGGCAGAGGCCTCTAGCTGGAGCTCTGGGGGTCCACCCCTCTCCCAGGGCAAGCTACTCGCCTACATTTAATGCACGCAGGCACCACGTGGCCCGTGGCTCTTAGAGCTCCCCGCAGGACCCTGAGGACATTTCTCACCCCCGCTCACGCGGTCTCAGTCTCTGGAAAACCCTTACCTTCCCTTGATCTCCTTTGGGAAATTCTTCCTGTAGAAGGAATAAAACCTCCTTGCTTTCAATATGACACCATCCCTAGACAAACAATCTTCATTCAAAGTACATTCCACTTGTCAAGATATTTTTCAACAGGGCCTTCAACTCATGGGGCTTCTCTTTCCACTTTGGTAAAAGAGGCCAAGCAACTCATGGGTCTCTCTCAGCATCCTTGCATCCTTCACATCCCCCACCTCATGACCCCAGGGAAAGATCCAAGAGAATAAGAGAGAAATCGGGATCTGAGAAAAGCTGCACCTCTAGGTCTGTGCAAGCAGGGTGCAGCCTGCTGTGAGTCCAACAAAGCTCCAGGCCCGGCTGCCCCAGGAGAGAGTCCTCAGACCAGCGGAGCTGACCTCCCATCTCCCAGGGGGCATCTGGCCGTTCTGTGCCGTCTCACACCACAGGGACCCTCTGGATAGATACGGCAGCATCAGTGAGACAAGGTCTCTCGCTCCCTGCTTCACAGGTGACACGTTCTCAGTCCCCCGCTTCCTAGAGAAGCTTCAGTTTGGCAGAAACCCATGTGCCCCAGACAAGTTGCCCCCCACATACCTCCTCCATTCTCGGCAGTTTCCTGGGACTCTTCATTTTCCAGATGTTTCCTCTTTTGTCGCCGTTCCATCGTACCAACTAGAAGTCTCCCTTAGAAGATGCCTCAAGAGATGTCCAACTCCTCCTCTTCCCTACAGGTTGGCCCTTCTTGGCTCTTGGGCAATCCGTTGAAATGATTCAATACAAATAAAAATGGTCAAGTCTCCTAAATGGCTGAAAAACTTGTACCACTTAGTGAACCAGCAGTACTGCCTAGTGCTCACCAGGGCTGTTATGTTTGCAAGGTTGCCAGGCGCACAGTGGAATTCTGTGACCTCAGTGATGACATCAGAGCATTCGGTGGACCTAGGTTGAGCACAGTGTCTGCAGTAGCACAGGCCCCATTTTCAAGAACAATTCCTTTTTCCCAGCCGAAGCTTTCCCGTGAAAGGGAAAGGTTCATACCGTATCTATTATACATTGTATCATACCATGTCTATTATAAAATTCACATTTTGATTGGAGATCTTTTAATGTCTTTTCTAGAGAGATTTAATATGAATATTTTAAATGGTCTCCAGTTTCCCACTGGATTATTGACATTTTAAACTCTGCACTTCAATTTTCCCTCAATACGTGTAATTTTGTCACGGCTATTTCTGTACTTAAAGATGAGGAACTATATAATTGATTTCTTCATTTTTTCCCCATCTCTTTCCAAGGTACTGCATTTGATTGTGTCTTGCAACTGAGTGAAAAATGCTAGTCCTTGAGTCAGGACATTGGGCCCTTTAGCAAGTAACTCAACCTATCTGGGCTTCAGCTTCTGTATGTGCGATCAAGAGGCTTGGACTAGCTGACTTTTCAAATGCTGTGTTTCTTTGATTCACTCTCACTTACTGATCTGCTCCTTCAGAAGAGGGTCTGTTCTCATAAAGTAACAACAGTCTTTTCCTAACCTTGGGTTGGGCGGAGTTTATCTGTTCGTACTCAGTTTGTTAGTTATATTGCCTTCTACGTATGCTTAGCTCTGAATAATTTATATGGCTCTTGTGACAATTTTTAGATCTTCTTTTTTATTATTTTTCTTTTACAGATTCTAATTTGTTATCGCCAGTGTAGAGGAGCCTGATTGACTTTTAAAATTTATTGATCTTGTATGTGTGTGCCTTGTTGAACCGTCTTATTAGTTCCTGCTAGTTTATCTGTGGGTTCTTTTGGGTCTCCTAGATAAATGAGCATATTAAATGTAAATAATGTGTTCTTTGGATAAAGTTTATTTTCTTGCATCTCTATGTATAGAAACAATATGTTGAATTGATTTAAATATTTAAATACTTACATACCTGTTATCACAATCTAACATTCTTTATCTTATTTTCTTTCAATCAATATTATGTTTTCAAGATTTATCCACGTGAATCCATATAGATCTAGGTCTTTGATTTTTGACTGTTTGATATTATTTGATCACATGCATATAGCATCATTTATTTTCCATTCAAGCATTATTGGACAATTGGATTGTTTCCCTCCCTTCTCTAGAACAAACAACATTTCCTAGAATATCCCTGAAGATGTCTGACAGTCGAGAAGGGCCAGGCTGCCCGAAGGATTGCTACTTGCTTTTAGCCACCTTCCAACAGGCCGTCTCCAGCCAGCAATTTGAAGCACAGCTGAAATGAGAACTGCCCCAAATGTGAAGATCTTAGGAGCTTCCTAGAAGGTGGGAGGTTAATGATAGGCATCCTGCTGGGATCCCAGGGGAGTCTGAGCTGGCCTGAAGCTCATCTTCCTCCTCCACCTCTCAAGAGAAATGTGGAGGAAAGAAGACTTCAAAAACTGTGAGCAGGCAGAGGGAGAGATATTGGGGGCCGAAGCTGTAACTGAGGTCTTGGAGTGGGCTGTGAGCACGCAGAGCCTCTAGAGAGCCAGGCTCTGCCTTCTGAGAACTTCTCCCCTAAGGCTGCTCATAATTCACGTGATACCAGCCATATAGAGCCGACTTGGCCCACACTGTCACAGAAAGCCTTATCAGAATCTCTTCTTCTTCATACACTCTTGTGTCTGTTACTTGGTTATTGCCTTTGGTACTCCACTGATGTGAACCACAGTCGCCGGGGGATGGAGGACACTAGTGACCCATCTTGCTCTGTGGCCTCCGTCCACAGCTTGAGGGTAAGGGAAGAGGCCAAATGAAGGTCAAGAAGGAAAGATGGAGTTTCAAGAGAAGACCTGAGTTAAGGGTGTCTTCTCAAGTCCTGATGACTGAAATGTAGCTCCAGTACCTGAAGTCCTGCTTGTTCTCAAGGCTGACCGCGGGGCTGGGTGCACTCAGTGAAGGAACCGTATACACTTAGTATTTCCTTGCTTGCTCACACTTGCCCTCCTCTGATACACACTCTGCAAGACTGACCTTCCCCTGAAACAACTTTCCACCTGCTACTGTCATATCATGAACATTTGCTTCCCCTTCCTAGTGCCCCCCTAGAATGCCATTGCAGCCAATTCATAATTTGATAATCATGTTGCTTACCATAGTCTCAGCAACTTCTGATAAATTTTATTCACTTTATTCCATAGTCTTCACCCATCAATCATCTTCCTTAACTTCCTAGCTGCAGGTTAACCCATTCGGCATCATTACTTTTTCTTTCTCTTCTTTGGCAAATCCTTTCTATCTTTTAAGGTCTTTTTCTTGTCTCTCTACCATCCTGCCTTCCTGAACTTCTTTTTTTTCCGTTTAAGTAACCTTTCAATCTCCTTCCCCAGTTTCCTCATAAACATTGAGAGTTTATTCCTCACACGTTAGACAGCGGTTTATGAATGGCCAGGCATAACGGACTCAGAATGAGTTGGCACCCCCGAGGTACCTGTCTTGCTGGGGAGCCACAGGTGAAGGGCTCTCTGCTGGACACATGTTTGCATGGAGTCAGGCTGAGTGGCCTCAGGGTGTTTGCCCTGCACTTGTGTGTGTTTCTCCCTAGTTGGTTTCCTTGTCCAGCCACCTGTGACCTCCCTCCATCCAGCCCAGGGAATCCTTCTCATCACAGGGGTAGGATGTTTGTCTCATTTTCCATCACATCCTTTCCCCAAAGTTTGGTTGTGAGTTGTTCCCATTCCAAAGACCTTTCCTCTTTGAAGAGAAAAGAGAACATCTTTTCTCTCCTTTCCTCTCACTTCACTTCTGCTCTATTATCTCCACCGTCCAGAATGGCCCACTGACTCAGATGGGTGTAGATCCGAAGATGGCAAGAACTGCCAGCAATTCTGAGATAATAATACAGATGGATCAGGAAAACTTGAAAACCTTTATCCCGCCACATTAAAAAAAATTGCACTTCCAATGTACTCAGAGTCTCAGTGTAGAAACACAAATGATAGAGAAATTGAATGACACTCAAGTTTTTCTTTCCTCCTTTCCTGATTTATTCTAATCCTCCATGCTAACATGATGAACTATTTGTTAGGTAAAGTTTCAGACATTTTCAACCCATGCACACTTTTCTTCTTTTCACATAAGAGTGTGAACTAGGTCACTTTCAACATGCTGTGATTCTGTGATTCACTGTCTCCCACCGAGTCATCCACTGATCAAGTCATCTGTTTCACGGAGAACTATTTCCAATAGCTAATAGCCAATGTCTGTGGAGTGCTTACTCTGTGTCGGTTTCTTGTAACTACTTTACAGATCATTTGTACAACGTACCCATGGACCAGGTACAATTATGACCCCCAAGTGACAGATAAGTGCAGATAAGTACAAATACATACAGAGGCCAAGTGACTTGCCCAAGACACTGGAGCAAATCAAAATCCATGCCTCTGTAAGCATTTTGCTCTATTGCCTCTGTCTGGGAGGCTTGATGATTTGGCAACTAAAACCTTAAATATCATGTTCCATTTTTATATCTGTGACACAAGCGTGGGGCTGTGATATGGGGTAACTAACCTGACTACTTTTGAAAACCCTTATGCACCTGGATGAAAGTAAGCCAGGGACTGCAAGCTATAGATTTAAGGTTTCCTACCAACTTTTAAAAAGAGCTTCTTGAATGCAATTTACGTAGTGTCAAGTCTAGGATGTAGTCCAAATAGTAACAGAAAAATGGAGATATGTAGAAAAATACTTAAAGTTGACAAGTATTGGGAGTGTAGTATTTTGGGGCCCAGTGTGTAGACCACAGGAAAACTTGCTGTTTCCTTCCCAAAGGGAAGAGCCCTACGTTGCAACTGCCAAGGTCCCTGGGGCAGCAAGTGTGCTCACTGCCTAGTAAAGAAGCATCCTCAGTTTGATAGAATCATATGGGAGCCTTACATTTGGTTAGCAGTTCTACATTCTTGATGTAATAATATTTTCAGGGTGTGGGAGGGTATCAAGCTCTGAAAATACCCTTGGAGAGATTTGCTTATTAAGTTTGGCTTTTTCAATCTCCCTACTACTTCTTGACTAAACACCAGGCGGTTTCCTTCACTTTTCAGAACCATGTTGTTTTTCCCTTGTCTAATGAACTTTGAAATACTTTTGGATGAGCTATTAAGTTTGGGAGAAAATAAACATCTCTTTAAAATAAGGAAGATAATAACAATGACAAGTAGAAAAAGCTCTAAAACAGAGACTATCCTCCATTCTAGCCAATGACTGGGAGTGGAAGGTGCGTGCTCGCTGTCCAGGACGTAGAAATAAAAGCGGAGGAGGCGCTGAGGCGTCTCCTGGATCTCTATGAGCCTCCATCATTTCTGAAGGGTAGGGTTGACAGATAAAATATAGGCTGTTTAGTTAAATATGAATGTCAGAAAAACAACAAGTATATTTTTAAGATAAGTATGCCCCAAATAGTTCATAGGATCTACTTATACTAAAAATAATGACTTATTATTCATGTGAAGTTCAAGTTTAACTGGGTATCCTGTACTTTTATTTACTAAATCTGACAGCCCTACTGATGATCCACAATGGAGGCAGTTGAGGAGCGGTACATGCTGGCTCTCGGACAGTCAGAAATGGCTTCAGCAGATCCAGGTACAGTATGAAATTCTTTTTGGATGTAGCTCAGAAGCCATGGCCAGCCCTTGACTGCAAGTACTGCCTCGGGTTTCCCTGAGGTGGGGTAAGCCTTCCTCTTAATGGCCTTTTGGTAAGTCTGGAAGACCATATCCAAGGGGAGCCCCAAAGTCAGTTTCATCCTCACAACCATGTTTCCAATTCCTGGAATTGGCTGCATGTGACTCACAAGAGCTGAGGAGGTTTGTGGAAATTGGGAGTGTCATAGCTTGAACCCTTTGTAGGTAAAGTTTTGCTGTTGTGAGAGTTTTAACAGGAGCAATGTGAAAGACTACAGGTCCCCAGGTAGAGAGAAATAATTCTACCTGTGTGTATGTGACAAGTCTCTAATAGTTCAGAGAGCAAGTATCTGGTCTTAGAAAGACTGATCCAAGCTTGGATGTTTCTGGTGACAAGGCAAGGTCCTGAGTTTCAAGTTCACTTTTATGGTTGAGGAGACAATAAGGTGGTCAGAAGGGAAATCATGGAGGAGACCTTGGCTTCATCCATTGTGCAGGCTTGTATATGTGGTTCTATGTAAATTGTGTTTCAAAGGTGGAGCTTGTTTACAACTATGAACATTCTCCGATGTGCTTTTTGGACCTTCATTCCCAGAGCGTGAGCAGTGCCGAGGCTCTAGAAATGCCATGGATATTCTGAGCTGTCAGTGGCATTTCCCAGGTACTGTTCCCCTGGTGCCGCTCCTTGAAATGTCCAAAGGGATTATCATCTGTCTTGTGGCGGGTCCTAGCATTGTGAAAGGAAGCTGCTGCACCTGGCTCAGAGGATTTCGGATGTGGTGGGAGGAGTAGTAGTACTACGACTATAAATTGTATCACAGCATATCTATTCCATCTTGAGAGTGGGGTTGGGGGGTTATGAAGGGGGGCTTTTATTGTACTTTTATACACTGTACCCTTGAAACTAATTCAATTTTTTAAAATTAATTAATTTATTTTGGGCTGCATTGGGTCTTTGTTGCTGCTAGCGGGCGTTCTCTAGTTGCAGTGAGCCGGGGCTCCTCTTGGCTGTGGTGCACGGGCTTCTCATTGCAGTGGCTTCTCTTGTTGCGGACCATGGGCTCTAGGCACGCAGGCTTCCGTAGTCGTGGCACGTGGGCTCGGTTGATGTGGCACACGGGCTCTAGAGCGCAGGCTCAGTAGTTGTGGCCTGCGGGCTTAGTTACTCCGTGGCACGTGGGATCTTCCCAGACCAGGGCTCGAACCCACGTCCCCTGCATTCACAGGCATATTCTTAACTACTGTTCCACCAGGGAAGCCCAATAATTCAGTTTTTTATAAAGAGAAGATTCCTAATATTATTCCAAAATTTTAAAAATATGTAGTTGGATAACACTATGAAAAATTAACTGATATATTCTTTTATTATTTCTCTTTGCTCCCTGGATTTTTTTTCCTCATCCAGTCAGCTAGGCACTGTGAGCTCACTGCATTAGGAAGGTAAAGACTCAGCAGAAATGAAGGAGAGAAAAAGAAAATTCTCAGCTTTGGAATGTTCACAACGGAGGCTACAGTTAAACAGGTGAGAATTCTGTGAACAAAAACTAAATGTCGTCTCAAATGCAAAAAAGTATTCTCTGCACTGGGAGGCAGGAGAGGGAGGGAGGGAAGGACTGAAGGAGAGAGATCAGTGTGGCCAGGGACATGGAAACTGTGCTTGAGGACGATATGCGCAGGAAGAGAATCAGAATCTGGAGAAGATTCAGCCTGCACGTGATCATTGCCTCCAGCCAGCACCCTCATCTCAGACGTTGGGAAATTCAGAGAGAGAGTGGGAGTACGTCAGCAGGGCCACGTGCAGAGTCTGTGTGGCAGGGGTTTTGGCCGTTCCCTATTTGTGAGGAGTCCCCAGCAATTTGCAGGCCTCTTCTGGAAAATGCAGGCGGACGTCTCTAGTGCTTATGTGAAAGCTTGTTCACAAACCTTGAAAGATACAGATGTAGCTGACAGATAGATGCATAGATAGAAAAATGTCATTAAATCAAAGCTCCAGGAAAGGTTTGGAAAATGCCCTTTATTGCATAGGACGCTTCTATTGTCATATGATGTTAGACTGAGTGCCGGTCCCTTCATCCTCCTTCAGACCACGGCATTCTGTCTGCTACTCTCCCGAGGGTCCTTTCTTCTCCCTGGAAGGGATAAAGCAAATGAGGTAGAACAGGAAGAGACAAGAAGCACTCCAAGCTCTGCTGGTCAGGGTTACCCTCCAGCATTGCCTTAATGCTCAGAGCCACACACACCACAGTGAGCTTGGCTCCAGATCAACTACCACGCAACGAAGGTTCTGGAACATTTCCATATCTCGGCGGAACTCATTTCCACGTGACTCTCTTTCCTATTCCCCTTTGTCACAGAAGGCTAGGTCCAGTGGTCAGGGTGAGATCTCGGCTCAGGCCCAAGGCTCTCAGACCTCAAAGTTCTGGTCCTGCAAGGGCCCCTGTCCTCTCTTGAGACCACTCCTGGCTCTCTCTGCCGAGAAGGAGCTGCTGGCAGTACGTCCTCTAAGAGTTGAGGTCCATCGTGCAGACCCTGAGAAAACTCCTAGGAAAAGGCTCCACCTTCTTGTTTACGTCAACAGAGGTCAATGCCTTTGTTAGTGCTGGGTGTGTCCCATTTGATGCAACTGCAGAGCCATTAGGTCAACCAGCACATGTGTGCGGCCCCTTCCCTTAGACTCCTCTGGGCCCTCGTGACATAGGCTCAGAAGACTGCCAGCCTCAAGCCTTACCTCTTCCAAGGGACGGCCACACCGTCTTCCAGGATCTTCTGTCCCATGAATCTCAGTTGCTGTTTGGAACTCAAAGGAGAGAAAAGACCCTGCCTGCGGGGTCTCTTTGGGCTGGGGCCTTCCCCCGTGGGCTGCTCTCCCTCATTCTCCTTTTCTTCTTGCTTCTCTTTATCCTCCTCCTCCTCCTCCTCCTCCTCGTCCCCCTCCTCCTCCTCCTCGTCCTCCTCCTCAGGGGTGCTCTCGGATTCCACATTGCCCATCCACTGGGCCATGTTGAGATGAAAGACACGGCAGCTGAAGCCCTGCAGGACGCCAAATTTCACGTGCTGCTGGAGGATCTCCAAGGTGGGGAAGACCCGGCAGCAGGCCGTGCACCTGAAGCCGGTCTCCATGGTCAGCATCCAGTCCGCTGTCTTGGCGCTGGGTCTCTCCTCGACGGCAGGTGGCCCTGATGGACTGCCTGGCTCTGCTCTTTCCTCATACTCTTTCTCCTCCCCAGTGGGCTCACTGTCAGACAGGAGGCTTTCGGTGGACACATCAGAAGAGGGGTCAGTGGCTACTGCGCACACATCCTCAGGAAGGGTCACTTCTTCTATCGTCAGCTGCTTTTCAGGCAACTCCAAGGGTTTCTTTGTCTTCCAGGAGACAGCGACACCCTTGTTCACTTGTACCTGCATGTAGTATATTTTCATGCCCCTTTCCTCTTTGTCTGGGTGCAGATAGTTCTTACAGGGTGAAGAGGGTGAGGAGGAGACACAGTGTGATGGGGAAGCGGTCTCTCCTTCTTCCTGATACTGGGCTAGGGGTGGTCTAGGCTGGGCAGTGTCTCGATGAAATCTCCGGATTCCTGAAAAAGGAAATTAAGATGATAATAACATGCATGGGCCATGCCGGAAGCTGAGGGAGCAGGTGTGGTAGACGAGAGAGGGACATTGGCACGACATAGCTATGTCGTGAGCTTGGTGTCTGTTGGCCGTAGGACGGAGTGGTGTATCTGGTGTCATCTGTGGTCTTTTCATGTGCGTGGGGGGGGATACTGGAGCGGTGTCTGTATACAGGGGTGTGGAGTATGGTGGTGAGGGCTGTAGTATGTGAGGGATGTGGCTGGATGCGTGTACGATGAGGAGTGTGTGTTTGGGAATATCGGTGGTGCATTCCTTGTGGAATGGGGCTGTGGTGCAGGAGAGTACTGTGGAGCACGTGCTTGTGTTTGATGTGCACTGAGAAGGGCTGTGCCTGGAGGGCGCGTGTATGTGTGAGCTGTGTACACCTGAGCTGGATGGTCCTGCTCTCAGGCTGGAGGTGTATGATGCAGAACTCTGTCCTTCTCTGGAAGCAAAGGCAAAGACAAAGCCTACATTTTCCTCTGAAGATGCTTAATCTGGTCCCTCTTCCCTCCACCTCAAGCCCAGACCTTTCCGGCCCCTGCTCCTTGACTTCCCCACCATGGTAGTAGCAGTATTCACACACACACACCCAGACTCAGCTGGCATCCATGCCCTCGGAACTGCTCAGGCATCCTGCCCAGGCTCCTCCACAGAGGCCTCATCACCTCTGATGACCCTGGATTTCCTCTCAGCCTCCCTGGGATCTGTGTGCCTCCTGCCTCACAGCCAAGCACCCCCTCACCTGAGGAGCCCCGCGCCCTTACCAGCGTAGCTGAGCTTGCGCAGAGTAGAAGTACAGAAGAAGTATTTAGAGGCAGAGGAGACCTCCCCTGCCCCTGGGCTGCAGCCTTGGGCCACCACAGTGGATCCAAGTCGAGGGGGATCCTCTTGTGACTTCGAGAGTCCTGAGGGAGGAATGAAAGGCTCAGGGTGGGTTCATCAGTCCTCTGTCCACAAATATTTACTGAGTGTGTGACACGTGTCATGTGCAGTGGATACACACAGTTGAGAGTGTGGTTCCCAGTGGATCCTCCAGGATTTAATTCCAATCAATACTTATTCTCTCACTGTCTAGTTGGTAATGTAGGCCTCGGTGGTGACTGTGAGTGTGTGGGAAGAGTGAGTGATGTGTATCAGTTAAGTCTGTGGTAAGTGTGGGGTTGGCATGGGGAGCACAGTGCAGACGTGTCTATCTGTGTCTGTGGCCTTTGTGTGCATGGTTTCTGTTCACAAGTCAGGAATTCTGGGACATGTAACTTTTCCTCATTACATGGTGTGGCTTGTATTTATGGTGCGTGTTCATTCATTCATTCACCAAGATTCAGTAAGCAGCTACTCCTGTGTATCCGGCACTCTTCCATTGTTGTAGTCTTTGGTAACGCTGCACATTCTAGTAGGGGAAGACACACACTAAACAAAACTACAATAACTATATAATACATCAGCTGGTGGTAAGTATATAAGGGTTGCCAGACTTAGCGAACAAGAATACAAGGCACCCAGTTAAATTTCAGTTTCAGATAAACCCAGAATAAATTTTTAGTGTAAGTATTCCCATGCAGTATTTGGCCTGACTTAGTTTTAGTGTAAGTAGGGCCCATACAATATGTGGGACATACGGATACTGAAAAATTACTTGTTGTTTATCTGGAATTCAAATTGAACTGGATAGCCCATATTTTCTCTGGCAATCCTGACATGGGTTACTGAGACTGTGGTTTACTGTGGTTTGTACAAAGCGCGTCTGGCATTACTCAAGAATGTGTTATAAGTGTGGTGTGTATGACACGTGCCTGGTTCTTACAGAGGTATTTAGAGATGGCTGAAGTTAGCTGTGTTTGTGCAAGAGTTGAGGAGATACATGTATATATAGTGTGTGTGTGTGTGTCCTATATATATAGTGTGTGTGTCTATATACATATCTCATCTCCAGCGTTTGGTGTTGGAGGAGAGGATTGTGATACAGGTGGGTTGTATGAGAACGTAGTATAGGAGGGATGCGTGTATATACCTCCATGTGCTGTGTGTGGTTTACTAAGGAAGTTATATGTGGGGTGTGTGATAATTTTCCTGTATCAGAGTGTACATGGGTGTATGAGTTGCTGTCTCATAAAACACCCCTAACAAGAATTCTGTATACACTCTTACGTACACCGAGTGTTAGCCTGGTCCAGGCAGGGTGACAAGAACTTTACCACGCAGACTTTATATCTGGTAAGCACTCTACCCCCATTCATCTCGCTCTTCTCTGCACTACCACACACACACACACACACACACACACAGAGACACACACACACACTCACACACCCACACACACACAGGAACATAGAGCAAAATATTCTGAATGGTCAGGGGCAGTCATTGCCTTCCCCAGCCTGTCCCAGCCACTGCCTGGAAATCTGCCTGCTGTCTAGAGCTCCATTCCCAGGGCCCATCCTACAGTCTCCAGGGCCCTGGGCCTGGTAGGAGCTACTGGGCTCTAATCTGGGGCAGAGGCCTCTAGCTGGAGCTCTGGGGGTCCACCCCTCTCCCAGGGCAAGCTACTCGCCTACATTTAATGCACGCAGGCACCACGTGGCCCGTGGCTCTCAGAGCTCCCCGCAGGACCCTGAGGACATTTCTCACCCCCGCTCACGTGGTCTCAGTCTCTGGAAAACCCTTCCCTTCCCTTGATCTCCTTTGGGAAATTCTTCCTGTAGAAGGAATAAAACCTCCTTGCTTTCAATATGACACCATCCCTAGACAAACAATCTTCTTTCAAAGTACATTCCACTTGTCAAGATATTTTTCAACAGGGCCTTCAACTCATGGGGCTTCTCTTTCCACTTTGGTAAAAGAGGCCAAGCAACTCATGGGTCTCTCTCAGCATCCTTGCATCCTTCACATCCCCCACCTCATGACCCCAGGGAAAGATCCAAGAGAATAAGAGAGAAATCGGGATCTGAGAAAAGCTGCACCTCTAGGTCTGTGCAAGCAGGATGCAGCCTGCTGTGAGTCCAACAAAGCTCCAGGCCCGGCTGCCCCAGGAGAGAGTCCTCAGACCAGCGGAGCTGACCTCCCATCTCCCAGGGCGCATCTGGCCGTTCTGTGCCGTCTCACACCACAGGGACCCTCTGGATAGATACGGCAGCATCAGTGAGACAAGGTCTCTCGCTCCCTGCTTCACAGGTGACACGTTCTCAGTCCCCCGCTTCCTAGAGAAGGTTCAGTTTGGCAGAAACCCATGTGCCCCAGACAAGTTGCCCCCCACATACCTCCTCCATTCTCGGCAGTTTCCTGGGACTCTTCATTTTCCAGATGTTTCCTCTTTTGTCGCCGTTCCATCGTACCAACTAGAAGTCTCCCTTAGAAGATGCCTCAAGAGTTGTCCAACTCCTCCTCTTCCCTACAGGTTGGCCCTTCTTGGCTCTTGGGCAATCCGTTGAAATGATTCAATACAAATAAAAATGGTCAAGTCTCCTAAATGGCTGAAAAACTTGTACCACTTAGTGAACCAGCAGTACTGCCTAGTGCTCACCAGGGCTGTTATGTTTGCAAGGTTGCCAGGCGCACAGTGGAATTCTGTGACCTCAGTGATGACATCAGAGCATTCGGTGGACCTAGGTTGAGCACAGTGTCTGCAGTAGCACAGGCCCCATTTTCAAGAACAATTCCTTTTTCCCAGCCGAAGCTTTCCCGTGAAAGGGAAAGGTTCATACCGTATCTATTATAAATTGTATCATACCATGTCTATTATAAAATTCACATTTTGATTGGAGATCTTTTAATGTCTTTTCTAGAGAGATTTAATATGAATATTTTAAATGGTCTCCAGTTTCCCACTGGATTATTGACATTTTAAACTCTGCACTTCAATTTTCCCTCAATACGTGTAATTTTGTCACGGCTATTTCTGTACTTAAAGATGAGGAACTATATAATTGATTTCTTCATTTTTTCCCCATCTCTTTCCAAGGTACTGCATTTGATTGTGTCTTGCAACTGAGTGAAAAATGCTAGTCCTTGAGTCAGGACATTGGGCCCTTTAGCAAGTAACTCAACCTATCTGGGCTTCAGCTTCTGTATGTGCGATCAAGAGGCTTGGACTAGCTGACTTTTCAAATGCTGTGTTTCTTTGATTCACTCTCACTTACTGATCTGCTCCTTCAGAAGAGGGTCTGTTCTCATAAAGTAACAACAGTCTTTTCCTAACCTTGGGTTGGGCGGAGTTTATCTGTTCGTACTCAGTTTGTTAGTTATATTGCCTTCTACGTATGCTTAGCTCTGAATAATTTATATGGCTCTTGTGACAATTTTTAGATCTTCTTTTTTTATTATTTTTCTTTTACAGATTCTAATTTGTTATCGCCAGTGTAGAGGAGCCTGATTGACTTTTAAAATTTATTGATCTTGTATGTGTGTGCCTTGTTGAACCGTCTTATTAGTTCCCGCTAGTTTATCTGTGGGTTCTTTTGGGTCTCCTAGATAAATGAGCATATTAAATGTAAATAATGTGTTCTTTGGATAAAGTTTATTTTCTTGCATCTCTATGTATAGAAACAATATGTTGAATTGATTTAAATATTTAAATACTTACATACCTGTTATCACAATCTAACATTCTTTATCTTATTTTCTTTCAATCAATATTATGTTTTCAAGATTTATCCACGTGAATCCATATAGATCTAGGTCTTTGATTTTTGACTGTTTGATATTATTTGATCACATGCATATAGCATCATTTATTTTCCATTCAAGCATTATTGGACAATTGGATTGTTTCCCTCCCTTCTCTAGAACAAACAACATTTCCTAGAATATCCCTGAAGATGTCTGACAGTCGAGAAGGGCCAGGCTGCCCGAAGGATTGCTACTTGCTTTTAGCCACCTTCCAACAGGCCGTCTCCAGCCAGCAATTTGAAGCACAGCTGAAATGAGAACTGCCCCAAATGTGAAGATCTTAAGAGCTTCGTAGAAGGTGGGAGGTTAATGATAGGCATCCTGCTGGGATCCCAGGGGAGTCTGAGCTGGCCTGAAGCTCATCTTCCTCCTCCACCTCTCAAGAGAAATGTGGAGGAAAGAAGACTTCAAAAACTGTGAGCAGGCAGAGGGAGAGATATTGGGGGCCGAAGCTGTAACTGAGGTCTTGGAGTGGGCTGTGAGCACGCAGAGCCTCTAGAGAGCCAGGCTCTGCCTTCTGAGAACTTCTCCCATAAGGCTGCTCATAATTCACGTGATACCAGCCATATAGAGACGACTTGGCCCACACTGTCACAGAAAGCCTTATCAGAATCTCTTCTTCTTCATACACTCTTGTGTCTGTTACTTGGTTATTGCCTTTGGTACTCCACTGATGTGAACCACAGTCGCCGGGGGATGGAGGACAGTAGTGACCCATCTTGCTCTGTGGCCTCCGTCCACAGCTTGAGGGTAAGGGAAGAGGCCAAATGAAGGTCAAGAAGGAAAGATGGAGTTTGAAGAGAAGACCTGAGTTAAGGGTGTCTTCTCAAGTCCTGATGACTGAAATGCAGCTCCAGTACCTGAAGTCCTGCTTGTTCTCAAGGCTGACTGCGGGGCTGGGTGCACTCAGTGAAGGAACCGTATACACTTAGTATTTCCTTGCTTGCTCACACTTGCCCTCCTCTGATACACACTCTGCAAGACTGACCTTCCCCTGAAACAACTTTCCACCTGCTACTGTCATCTCATGAACATTTGCTTCCCCTTCCTAGTGCCCCCCTAGAATGCCATTGCAGCCAATTCATAATTTGATAATCATGTTGCTTTCCATAGTCTCAGCAAATTCTGATAAATTTTATTCACTTTATTCCATAGTCTTCACCCATCAATCATCTTCCTTAACTTCCTAGCTGCAGGTTAACCCATTCGGCATCATTACTTTTTCTTTCTCTTCTTTGCCAAATCCTTTCTATCTTTTAAGGTCTTTTTCTTGTCTCTCTACCATCCTGCCTTCCTGAACTTCTTTTTTTTCCGTTTAAGTAACCTTTCAATCTCCTTCCCCAGTTTCCTCATAAACATTGAGAGTTTATTCCTCACACGTTAGACAGCGGTTTATGAATGGCCAGGCATAACGGACTCAGAATGAGTTGGCACCCCCGAGGTACCTGTCTTGCTGGGGAGCCACAGGTGAAGGGCTGGCTGCTGGACACTTGTTTGCATGGAGTCAGGCTGAGTGGCCTCAGGGTGTTTGCCCTGCACTTGTGTGTGTTTCTCCCTCGTTGGTTTCCTTGTCCAGCCACCTGTGACCTCCCTCCATCCAGCCCAGGGAATCCTTCTCATCACAGGGGTAGGATGTTTGTCTCATTTTCCATCACATCCTTTCCCCAAAGTTTGGTTGTGAGTTGTTCCCATTCCAAAGACCTTTCCTCTTTGAAGAGAAAAGAGAACATCTTTTCTCTCCTTTCCTCTCACTTCACTTCTGCTCTATTATCTCCTCCGTCCAGAATGGCCCACTGACTCAGATGGGTGTAGATCCGAAGATGGCAAGAACTGCCAGCAATTCTGAGATAATAATACGGATGGATCAGGAAAACTTGAAAACCTTTATCCCGCCACATTAAAAAAAATTGCACTTCCAATGTATTCAGAGTCTCAGTGTAGAAACACAAATGATAGAGAAATTGAATGACACTCAAGTTTTTCTTTCCTCCTTTCCTGATTTATTCTAATCCTCCATGCTAACATGATGAACTATTTGTTAGGTAAAGTTTCAGACATTTTCTACCCATGCACACTTTTCTTCTTTTCACATAAGAGTGTGAACTAGGTCACTTTCAACATGCTGTGATTCTGTGATTCACTGTCTCCCACCGAGTCATCCACTGATCAAGTCATCTGTTTCACGGAGAACTATTTCCAATAGCTAATAGCCAATGTCTGTGGAGTGCTTACTCTGTGTCGGTTTCTTGTAAGTACTTTACAGATCATTTGTACAACGTACCCATGGACCAGGTACAATTATGACCCCCAAGTGACAGATAAGTGCAGATAAGTACAAATACATACAGAGGCCAAGTGACTTGCCCAAGACACTGGAGCAAATCAAAATCCATGCCTCTGTAAGCATTTTGCTCTATTGCCTCTGTCTGGGAGGCTTGATGATTTGGCAACTAAAACCTTAAATATCATGTTCCATTTTTATATCTGTGACACAAGCGTGGGGCTGTGATATGGGGTAACTAACCTGACTACTTTTGAAAACCCTTATGCACCTGGATGAAAGTAAGCCAGGGACTGCAAGCTATAGATTTAAGGTTTCCTACCAACTTTTAAAAATAGCTTCTTGAATGCAATTTACGTAGTGTCAAGTCTAGGATGTAGTCCAAATAGTAACAGAAAAATGGAGATATGTAGAAAAATACTTAAAGTTGACAAGTATTGGGAGTGTAGTATTTTGGGGGCCAGTGTGTAGACCACAGGAAAACTTGCTGTTTCCTTCCCAAAGGGAAGAGCCCTACGTTGCAACTGCCAAGGTCCCTGGGGCAGCAAGTGTGCTCACTGCCTAGTAAAGAAGCATCCTCAGTTTGATAGAATCATATGGGAGCCTTACATTTGGTTAGCAGTTCTACATTCTTGATGTAATAATATTTTCAGGGTGTGGGAGGGTATCAAGCTCTGAAAATACCCTTGGAGAGATTTGCTTATTAAGTTTGGCTTTTTCAATCTCCCTACTACTTCTTGACTAAACACCAGGCGGTTTCCTTCACTTTTCAGAACCATGTTGTTTTTCCCTTGTCTAATGAACTTTGAAATACTTTTGGATGAGCTATTAAGTTTGGGAGAAAATAAACATCTCTTTAAAATAAGGAAGATAATAACAATGACAAGTAGAAAAAGCTCTAAAACAGAGAATATCCTCCATTCTAGCCAATGACTGGGAGTGGAAGGTGCGTGCTCGCTGTCCAGGACGTAGAAATAAAAGCGGAGGAGGCGCTGAGGCGTCTCCTGGATCTCTATGAGCCTCCATCATTTCTGAAGGGTAGGGTTGACAGATAAAATATAGGCTGTTTAGTTAAATATGAATGTCAGAAAAACAACAAGTATATTTTTAAGATAAGTATGCCCCAAATAGTTCATAGGATCTACTTATACTAAAATTAATGACTTATTATTCATGTGAAGTTCAAGTTTAACTGGGTATCCTGTACTTTTATTTACTAAATCTGACAGCCCTACTGATGATCCACAATGGAGGCAGTTGAGGAGCGGTACATGCTGGCTCTCGGACAGTCAGAAATGGCTTCAGCAGATCCAGGTACAGTATGAAATTCTTTTTGGATGTAGCTCAGAAGCCATGGCCAGCCCTTGACTGCAAGTACTGCCTCGGGTTTCCCTGAGGTGGGGTAAGCCTTCCTCTTAATGGCCTTTTGGTAAGTCTGGAAGACCATATCCAAGGGGAGCCCCAAAGTCAGTTTCATCCTCACAACCATGTTTCCAATTCCTGGAATTGGCTGCATGTGACTCACAAGAGCTGAGGAGGTTTGTGGAAATTGGGAGTGTCATAGCTTGAACCCTTTGTAGGTAAAGTTTTGCTGTTGTGAGAGTTTTAACAGGAGCAATGTGAAAGACTCCAGGTCCCCAGGTAGAGAGAAATAATTCTACCTGTGTGTATGTGACAAGTCTCTAATAGTTCAGAGAGCAAGTATCTGGTCTTAGAAAGACTGATCCAAGCTTGGATGTTTCTGGTGACAAGGCAAGGTCCTGAGTTTCAAGTTCACTTTTATGGTTGAGGAGACAATAAGGTGGTCAGAAGGGAAATCATGGAGGAGACCTTGGCTTCATCCATTGTGCAGGCTTGTATATGTGGTTCTATGTAAATTGTGTTTCAAAGGTGGAGCTTGTTTACAACTATGAACATTCTCCGATGTGCTTTTTGGACCTTCATTCCCAGAGCGTGAGCAGTGCCGAGGCTCTAGAAATGCCATGGATATTCTGAGCTGTCAGTGGCATTTCCCACGTACTGTTCCCCTGGTGCCGCTCCTTGAAATGTCCAAAGGGATTATCATCTGTCTTGTGGCGGGTCCTAGCATTGTGAAAGGAAGCTGCTGCACCTGGCTCAGAGGATTTTGGATGTGGTGGGAGGAGGAGTAGTACTACGACTATAAATTGTATCACAGCATATCTATTCCATCTTGAGAGTGGGGTTGGGGGGTTATGAAGGGGGGCTTTTATTGTACTTTTATACACTGTACCCTTGAAACTAATTCAATTTTTTAAAATTAATTTATTTATTTTGGGCTGCATTGGGTCTTTGTTGCTGCTAGCGGGCGTTCTCTAGTTGCAGTGAGCCGGGGCTCCTCTTGGCTGTGGTGCACGGGCTTCTCATTGCAGTGGCTTCTCTTGTTGCGGACCATGGGCTCTAGGCACGCAGGCTTCCGTAGTCGTGGCACGTGGGCTCGGTTGATGTGGCACACGGGCTCTAGAGCGCAGGCTCAGTAGTTGTGGCCTGCGGGCTTAGTTACTCCGTGGCACGTGGGATCTTCCCAGACCAGGGCTCGAACCCATGTCCCCTGCATTCACAGGCATATTCTTAACTACTGCTCCACCAGGGAAGCCCAATAATTCAGTTTTTTATAAAGAGAAGATTCCTAATATTATTCCAAAATTTTAAAAATATGTAGTTGGATAACACTATGAAAAATTAACTGGTATATTCTTTTATTATTTCTCTTTGCTCCCTGGATTTTTTTTCCTCATCCAGTCAGCTAGGCACTGTGAGCTCACTGCATTAGGAAGGTAAAGACTCAGCAGAAATGAGGGAGAGAAAAAGAAAATTCTCAGCTTTGGAATGTTCACAACGGAGGCTACAGTTAAACAGGTGAGAATTCTGTGAACAAAAACTAAATGTCGTCTCAAATGCAAAAAAGTATTCTCTGCACTGGGAGGCAGGAGAGGGAGGGAGGGAAGGACTGAAGGAGAGAGATCAGTGTGGCCAGGGACATGGAAACTGTGCTTGAGGACGATATGCCCAGGAAGAGAATCAGAATCTGGAGAAGATTCAGCCTGCACGTGATCATTGCCTCCAGCCAGCACCCTCATCTCAGACGTTGGGAAATTCAGAGAGAGAGTGGGAGTACGTCAGCAGGGCCACGTGCAGAGTCTGTGTGGCAGGGGTTTTGGCCGTTCCCTATTTGTGAGGAGTCCCCAGCAATTTGCAGGCCTCTTCTGGAAAATGCAGGCGGACGTCTCTAGTGCTTATGTGAAAGCTTGTTCACAAACCTTGAAAGATACAGATGTAGCTGACAGATAGATGCATAGATAGAAAAATGTCATTAAATCAAAGCTCCAGGAAAGGTTTGGAAAATGCCCTTTATTGCATAGGACGCTTCTATTGTCATATGATGTTAGACTGAGTGCCGGTCCCTTCATCCTCCTTCAGACCACGGCATTCTGTCTGCTACTCTCCCGAGGGTCCTTTCTTCTCCCTGGAAGGGATAAAGCAAATGAGGTAGAACAGGAAGAGACAAGAAGCACTCCAAGCTCTGCTGGTCAGGGTTACCCTCCAGCATTGCCTTAATGCTCAGAGCCACACACACCACAGTGAGCTTGGCTCCAGATCAACTACCACGCAACGAAGGTTCTGGAACATTTCCATATCTCGGCGGAACTCATTTCCACGTGACTCTCTTTCCTATTCCCCTTTGTCACAGAAGGCTAGGTCCAGTGGTCAGGGTGAGATCTCGGCTCAGGCCCAAGGCTCTCAGACCTCAAAGTTCTGGTCCTGCAAGGGCCCCTGTCCTCTCTTGAGACCACTCCTGGCTCTCTCTGCCGAGAAGGAGCTGCTGGCAGTACGTCCTCTAAGAGTTGAGGTCCATCGTGCAGACCCTGAGAAAACTCCTAGGAAAAGGCTCCACCTTCTTGTTTACGTCAACAGAGGTCAATGCCTTTGTTAGTGCTGGGTGTGTCCCATTTGATGCAACTGCAGAGCCATTAGGTCAACCAGCACATGTGTGCGGCCCCTTCCCTTAGACTCCTCTGGGCCCTCGTGACATAGGCTCAGAAGACTGCCAGCCTCAAGCCTTACCTCTTCCAAGGGACGGCCACACCGTCTTCCAGGATCTTCTGTCCCATGAATCTCAGTTGCTGTTTGGAACTCAAAGGAGAGAAAAGACCCTGCCTGCGGGGTCTCTTTGGGCTGGGGCCTTCCCCCGTGGGCTGCTCTCCCTCATTCTCCTTTTCTTCTTGCTTCTCTTCATCCTCCTCCTCCTCCTCCTCCTCGTCCCCCTCCTCCTCCTCCTCGTCCTCCTCCTCAGGGGTGCTCTCGGATTCCACATTGCCCATCCACTGGGCCATGTTGAGATGAAAGACACGGCAGCTGAAGCCCTGCAGGACGCCAAATTTCACGTGCCGCTGGAGGATCTCCAAGGTGGGGAAGACCCGGCAGCAGGCCATGCACCTGAAGCCGGTCTCCATGGTCAGCATCCAGTCCGCTGTCTTGGCGCTGGGTCTCTCCTCGACGGCAGGTGGCCCTGATGGGCTGTCTGGCTCTGCTCTTTCCTCATACTCTTTCTCCTCCCCAGTGGGCTCACTGTCAGACAGGAGGCTTTCGGTGGACACATCAGAAGAGGGGTCAGTGTCTACTGCGCACACATCCTCAGGAAGGGTCACTTCTTCTATCGTCAGCTGCTTTTCAGGCAACTCCAAGGGTTTCTTTGTCTTCCAGGATACAGCGACACCCTTGTTCACTTGTACCTGCATGTAGTATATTTTCATGCCCCTTTCCTCTTTGTCTGGGTGCAGATAGTTCTTACAGGGTGAAGAGGGTGAGGAGGAGACACAGTGTGATGGGGAAGCGGTCTCTCCTTCTTCCTGATCCTGGGCTAGGGGTGGTCTAGGCTGGGCAGTGTCTCGATGAAATCTCCGGATTCCTGAAAAAGGAAATTAAGATCATAATAACATGCATGGGCCATGCCGGAAGCTGAGGGAGCAGGTGTGGTAGACGAGAGAGGGACATTGGCACGACATAGCTATGTCGTGAGCTTGGTGTCTGTTGGCCGTAGGACGGAGTGGTGTATCGGGTGTCATCTGTGGTCTTTTCATGTGCGTGGGGGGGGGATACTGGAGCGGTGTCTGTATACAGGGGTGTGGAGTATGGTGGTGAGGGCTGTAGTATGTGAGGGATGCGGCTGGATGCGTGTACGACGAGGAGTGTGAGTTTGGGAATATCGGTGGTGCATTCCTTGTGGAATGGGGCTGTGGTGCAGGAGAGTACTGTGGAGCACGTGCTTGGGGTTGATGTGCACTGAGAAGGGCTGTGCCTGGAGGGCGCGTGTATGTGTGAGCTGTGTGCACCTGAGCTGGATGGTCCTGCTCTCAGGCTGGAGGTGTATGATGCAGAACTCTGTCCTTCTCTGGAAGCAAAGGCAAAGACAAAGCCTACATTTTCCTCTGAAGATGCTTAATCTGGTCCCTCTTCCCTCCACCTCAAGCCCAGACCTTTCCGGCCCCTGCTCCTTGACTTCCCCACCATGGTAGTAGCAGTATTCACACACACACACCCAGACTCAGCTGGCATCCACGCCCTCGGAACTGCTCAGGCATCCTGCCCAGGCTCCTCCACAGAGGCCTCATCACCTCTGATGACCCTGGATTTCCTCTCAGCCTCCCTGGGATCTGTGTGCCTCCTGCCTCACAGCCAAGCACCCCCTCACCTGAGGAGCCCCGCGCCCTTACCAGCGTAGCTGAGCTTGCGCAGAGTAGAAGTACAGAAGAAGTATTTAGAGGCAGAGGAGACCTCCCCTGCCCCTGGGCTGCAGCCTTGGGCCACCACAGTGGATCCAAGCCGAGGGGGATCCTCTTGTGACTTCGAGAGTCCTGAGGGAGGAATGAAAGGCTCAGGGTGGGTTCATCAGTCCTCTGTCCACAAATATTTACTGAGTGTGTGACACCTGTCAGGTGCAGTGAATACACACAGTTGAGAGTGTGGTTCCCAGTGGATCCTCCAGGATTTAATTCCAATCAATACTTATTCTCTCACTGTCTAGTTGGTAATGTAGGCCTCGGTGGTGACTGTGAGTGTGTGGGAAGAGTGAGTGATGTGTATCAGTTAAGTCTGTGGTAAGTGTGGGGTTGGCATGGGGAGCACAGTGCAGACGTGTCTATCTGTGTCTGTGGCCTTTGTGTGCATGGTTTCTGTTCACAAGTCAGGAATTCTGGGACATGTAACTTTTCCTCATTACATGGTGTGGCTTGTATTTATGGTGCGTGTTCATTCATTCATTCACCAAGATTCAGTAAGCAGCTACTCCTGTGTATCCGGCACTCTTCCATTGTTGTAGTCTTTGGTAACGCTGCACATTCTAGTAGGGGAAGACACACACTAAACAAAACTACAATAACTATATAATACATCAGCTGGTGGTAAGTATATAAGGGTTGCCAGACTTAGCGAACAAGAATACAAGGCACCCAGTTAAATTTCAGTTTCAGATAAACCCAGAATAATTTTTTAGTGTAAGTATTCCCATGCAGTATTTGGCCTGACTTAGTTTTAGTGTAAGTAGGGCCCATACAATATGTGGGACATACGGATACTGAAAAATTACTTGTTGTTTATCTGGAATTCAAATTGAACTGGATAGCCCATATTTTCTCTGGCAATCCTGACATGGGTTACTGAGACTGTGGTTTACTGTGGTTTGTACAAAGCGGGTCTGGCATTACTCAAGAATGTGTTATAAGTGTGGTGTGTATGACACGTGACTGGTTCTTATAGAGGTATTTAGAGATGGCTGAAGTTAGCTGTGTTTGTGCAAGAGTTGAGGAGATACATGTATATATAGGGTGTGTGTGTGTGTGTGTGTCCTATATATATAGTGTGTGTGTCTATATACATATCTCATCTCCAGCGTTTGGTGTTGGAGGAGAGGATTGTGATACAGGTGGGTTGTATGAGAACGTAGTATAGGAGGGATGCGTGTATATACCTCCATGTGCTGTGTGTGGTTTACTAAGGAAGTTATATGTGGGGTGTGTGATATTTTTGCTGTATCAGAGTGTACATGGGTGTATGAGTTACTGTCTCATAAAACACCCCTAACAAGAATTCTGTATACACTCTTACGTACACCGAGTGTCAGCCTGGTCCAGGCAGGGTGACAAGAACTTTACCACGCAGACTTTATATCTGGTAAGCACTCTACCCCCATTCATCTCGCTCTTCTCTGCACTACCACACACACACACACACACACACACAGACACACACACACACTCACACACCCCCACACACACAGGAACATAGAGCAAAATATTCTGAATGGTCAGGGGCAGTCATTGCCTTCCCCAGCCTGTCCCAGCCACTGCCTGGAAATCTGCCTGCTGTCTAGAGCTCCATTCCCAGGGCCCATCCTACAGTCTCCAGGGCCCTGGGCCTGGTAGGAGCTACTGGGCTCTAATCTGGGGCAGAGGCCTCTAGCTGGAGCTCTGGGGGTCCACCCCTCTCCCAGGGCAAGCTACTCGCCTACATTTAATGCACGCAGGCACCACGTGGCCCGTGGCTCTCAGAGCTCCCCGCAGGACCCTGAGGACATTTCTCACCCCCGCTCACGTGGTCTCAGTCTCTGGAAAACCCTTCCCTTCCCTTGATCTCCTTTGGGAAATTCTTCCTGTAGAAGGAATAAAACCTCCTTGCTTTCAATATGACACCATCCCTAGACAAACAATCTTCTTTCAAAGTACATTCCACTTGTCAAGATATTTTTCAACAGGGCCTTCAACTCATGGGGCTTCTCTTTCCACTTTGGTAAAAGAGGCCAAGCAACTCATGGGTCTCTCTCAGCATCCTTGCATCCTTCACATCCCCCACCTCATGACCCCAGGGAAAGATCCAAGAGAATAAGAGAGAAATCGGGATCTGAGAAAAGCTGCACCTCTAGGTCTGTGCAAGCAGGATGCAGCCTGCTGTGAGTCCAACAAAGCTCCAGGCCCGGCTGCCCCAGGAGAGAGTCCTCAGACCAGCGGAGCTGACCTCCCATCTCCCAGGGGGCATCTGGCCGTTCTGTGCCGTCTCACACCACAGGGACCCTCTGGATAGATACGGCAGCATCAGTGAGACAAGGTCTCTCGCTCCCTGCTTCACAGGTGACACGTTCTCAGTCCCCCGCTTCCTAGAGAAGCTTCAGTTTGGCAGAAACCCATGTGCCCCAGACAAGTTGCCCCCCACATACCTCCTCCATTCTCGGCAGTTTCCTGGGACTCTTCATTTTCCAGATGTTTCCTCTTTTGTCGCCGTTCCATCGTACCAACTAGAAGTCTCCCTTAGAAGATGCCTCAAGAGATGTCCAACTCCTCCTCTTCCCTACAGGTTGGCCCTTCTTGGCTCTTGGGCAATCCGTTGAAATGATTCAATACAAACAAAAATGGTCAAGTCTCCTAAATGGCTGAAAAACTTGTACCACTTAGTGAACCAGCAGTACTGCCTAGTGCTCACCAGGGCTGTTATGTTTGCAAGGTTGCCAGGCGCACAGTGGAATTCTGTGACCTCAGTGATGACATCAGAGCATTCGGTGGACCTAGGTTGAGCACAGTGTCTGCAGTAGCACAGGCCCCATTTTCAAGAACAATTCCTTTTTCCCAGCCGAAGCTTTCCCGTGAAAGGGAAAGGTTCATACCGTATCTATTATATATTGTATCATACCATGTCTATTATAAAATTCACATTTTGATTGGAGATCTTTTAATGTCTTTTCTAGAGAGATTTAATATGAATATTTTAAATGGTCTCCAGTTTCCCACTGGATTATTGACATTTTAAACTCTGCACTTCAATTTTCCCTCAATACGTGTAATTTTGTCACGGCTATTTCTGTACTTAAAGATGAGGAACTATATAATTGATTTCTTCATTTTTTCCCCATCTCTTTCCAAGGTACTGCATTTGATTGTGTCTTGCAACTGAGTGAAAAATGCTAGTCCTTGAGTAAGGACATTGGGCCCTTTACCAAGTAACTCAACCTATCTGGGCTTCAGCTTCTGTATGTGCGATCAAGAGGCTTGGACTAGCTGACTTTTCAAATGCTGTGTTTCTTTGATTCACTCTCACTTACTGATCTGCTCCTTAAGAAGAGGGTCTGTTCTCATAAAGTAAGAACAGTCTTTTCCTAACCTTGGGTTGGGCGGAGTTTATCTGTTCGTACTCAGTTTGTTAGTTATATTGCCTTCTACGTATGCTTAGCTCTGAATAATTTATATGGCTCTTGTGACAATTTTTAGATCTTCTTTTTTTATTATTTTTCTTTTACAGATTCTAATTTGTTATCGCCAGTGTAGAGGAGCCTGATTGACTTTTAAAATTTATTGATCTTGTATGTGTGTGCCTTGTTGAACCGTCTTATTAGTTCCCGCTAGTTTATCTGTGGGTTCTTTTGGGTCTCCTAGATAAATGAGCATATTAAATGTAAATAATGTGTTCTTTGGATAAAGTTTATTTTCTTGCATCTCTATGTATAGAAACAATATGTTGAATTGATTTAAATATTTAAATACTTACATACCTGTTATCACAATCTAACATTCTTTATCTTATTTTCTTTCAATCAATATTATGTTTTCAAGATTTATCCACGTGAATCCATATAGATCTAGGTCTTTGATTTTTGACTGTTTGATATTATTTGATCCCATGCATATAGCATCATTTATTTTCCATTCAAGCATTATTGGACAATTGGATTGTTTCCCTCCCTTCTCTAGAACAAACAACATTTCCTAGAATATCCCTGAAGATGTCTGACAGTCGAGAAGGGCCAGGCTGCCCGAAGGATTGCTACTTGCTTTTAGCCACCTTCCAACAGGCCGTCTCCAGCCAGCAATTTGAAGCACAGCTGAAATGAGAACTGCCCCAAATGTGAAGATCTTAAGAGCTTCGTAGAAGGTGGGAGGTTAATGATAGGCATCCTGCTGGGATCCCAGGGGAGTCTGAGCTGGCCTGAAGCTCATCTTCCTCCTCCACCTCTCAAGAGAAATGTGGAGGAAAGAAGACTTCAAAAACTGTGAGCAGGCAGAGGGAGAGATATTGGGGGCTGAAGCTGTAACTGAGGTCTTGGAGTGGGCTGTGAGCACGCAGAGCCTCTAGAGAGCCAGGCTCTGCCTTCTGAGAACTTCTCCCCTAAGGCTGCTCATAATTCACGTGATACCAGCCATATAGAGCCGACTTGGCCCACACTGTCACAGAAAGCCTTATCAGAATCTCTTCTTCTTCATACACTCTTGTGTCTGTTACTTGGTTATTGCCTTTGGTACTCCACTGATGTGAACCACAGTCGCCGGGGGATGGAGGACACTAGTGACCCATCTTGCTCTGTGGCCTCCGTCCACAGCTTGAGGGTAAGGGAAGAGGCCAAATGAAGGTCAAGAAGGAAAGATGGAGTTTGAAGAGAAGACCTGAGTTAAGGGTGTCTTCTCAAGTCCTGATGACTGAAATGTAGCTCCAGTACCTGAAGTCCTGCTTGTTCTCAAGGCTGACCGCGGGGCTGGGTGCACTCAGTGAAGGAACCGTATACACTTAGTATTTCCTTGCTTGCTCACACTTGCCCTCCTCTGATACACACTCTGCAAGACTGACCTTCCCCTGAAACAACTTTCCACCTGCTACTGTCATCTCATGAACATTTGCTTCCCCTTCCTAGTGCCCCCCTAGAATGCCATTGCAGCCAATTCATAATTTGATAATCATGTTGCTTTCCATAGTCTCAGCAAATTCTGATAAATTTTATTCACTTTATTCCATAGTCTTCACCCATCAATCATCTTCCTTAACTTCCTAGCTGCAGGTTAACCCATTCGGCATCATTACTTTTTCTTTCTCTTCTTTGCCAAATCCTTTCTATCTTTTAAGGTCTTTTTCTTGTCTCTCTACCATCCTGCCTTCCTGAACTTCTTTTTTTTCCGTTTAAGTAACCTTTCAATCTCCTTCCCCAGTTTCCTCATAAACATTGAGAGTTTATTCCTCACACGTTAGACAGCGGTTTATGAATGGCCAGGCATAACGGACTCAGAATGAGTTGGCACCCCCGAGGTACCTGTCTTGCTGGGGAGCCACAGGTGAAGGGCTGGCTGCTGGACACTTGTTTGCATGGAGTCAGGCTGAGTGGCCTCAGGGTGTTTGCCCTGCACTTGTGTGTGTTTCTCCCTCGTTGGTTTCCTTGTCCAGCCACCTGTGACCTCCCTCCATCCAACCCAGGGAATCCTTCTCATCACAGGGGTAGGATGTTTGTCTCATTTTCCATCACATCCTTTCCCCAAAGTTTGGTTGTGAGTTGTTCCCATTCCAAAGACCTTTCCTCTTTGAAGAGAAAAGAGAACATCTTTTCTCTCCTTTCCTCTCACTTCACTTCTGCTCTATTATCTCCTCCGTCCAGAGTGGCCCACTGACTCAGATGGGTGTAGATCCGAAGATGGCAAGAACTGCCAGCAATTCTGAGATAATAATACGGATGGATCAGGAAAACTTGAAAACCTTTATCCCGCCACATTAAAAAAAATTGCACTTCCAATGTATTCAGAGTCTCAGTGTAGAAACACAAATGATAGAGAAATTGAATGACACTCAAGTTTTTCTTTCCTCCTTTCCTGATTTATTCTAATCCTCCATGCTAACATGATGAACTATTTGTTAGGTAAAGTTTCAGACATTTTCTACCCATGCACACTTTTCTTCTTTTCACATAAGAGTGTGAACTAGGTCACTTTCAACATGCTGTGATTCTGTGATTCACTGTCTCCCACCGAGTCATCCACTGATCAAGTCATCTGTTTCACGGAGAACTATTTCCAATAGCTAATAGCCAATGTCTGTGGAGTGCTTACTCTGTGTCGGTTTCTTGTAAGTACTTTACAGATCATTTGTACAACGTACCCATGGACCAGGTACAATTATGACCCCCAAGTGACAGATAAGTGCAGATAAGTACAAATACATACAGAGGCCAAGTGACTTGCCCAAGACACTGGAGCAAATCAAAATCCATGCCTCTGTAAGCATTTTGCTCTATTGCCTCTGTCTGGGAGGCTTGATGATTTGGCAACTAAAACCTTAAATATCATGTTCCATTTTTATATCTGTGACACAAGCGTGGGGCTGTGATATGGGGTAACTAACCTGACTACTTTTGAAAACCCTTATGCACCTGGATGAAAGTAAGCCAGGGACTGCAAGCTATAGATTTAAGGTTTCCTACCAACTTTTAAAAATAGCTTCTTGAATGCAATTTACGTAGTGTCAAGTCTAGGATGTAGTCCAAATAGTAACAGAAAAATGGAGATATGTAGAAAAATACTTAAAGTTGACAAGTATTGGGAGTGTAGTATTTTGGGGGCCAGTGTGTAGACCACAGGAAAACTTGCTGTTTCCTTCCCAAAGGGAAGAGCCCTACGTTGCAACTGCCAAGGTCCCTGGGGCAGCAAGTGTGCTCACTGCCTAGTAAAGAAGCATCCTCAGTTTGATAGAATCATATGGGAGCCTTACATTTGGTTAGCAGTTCTACATTCTTGATGTAATAATATTTTCAGGGTGTGGGAGGGTATCAAGCTCTGAAAATACCCTTGGAGAGATTTGCTTATTAAGTTTGGCTTTTTCAATCTCCCTACTACTTCTTGACTAAACACCAGGCGGTTTCCTTCACTTTTCAGAACCATGTTGTTTTTCCCTTGTCTAATGAACTTTGAAATACTTTTGGATGAGCTATTAAGTTTGGGAGAAAATAAACATCTCTTTAAAATAAGGAAGATAATAACAATGACAAGTAGAAAAAGCTCTAAAACAGAGACTATCCTCCATTCTAGCCAATGACTGGGAGTGGAAGGTGCGTGCTCGCTGTCCAGGACGTAGAAATAAAAGCGGAGGAGGCGCTGAGGCGTCTCCTGGATCTCTATGAGCCTCCATCATTTCTGAAGGGTAGGGTTGACAGATAAAATATAGGCTGTTTAGTTAAATATGAATGTCAGAAAAACAACAAGTATATTTTTAAGATAAGTATGCCCCAAATAGTTCATAGGATCTACTTATACTAAAATTAATGACTTATTATTCATGTGAAGTTCAAGTTTAACTGGGTATCCTGTACTTTTATTTACTAAATCTGACAGCCCTACTGATGATCCACAATGGAGGCAGTTGAGGAGCGGTACATGCTGGCTCTCGGACAGTCAGAAATGGCTTCAGCAGATCCAGGTACAGTATGAAATTCTTTTTGGATGTAGCTCAGAAGCCATGGCCAGCCCTTGACTGCAAGTACTGCCTCGGGTTTCCCTGAGGTGGGGTAAGCCTTCCTCTTAATGGCCTTTTGGTAAGTCTGGAAGACCATATCCAAGGGGAGCCCCAAAGTCAGTTTCATCCTCACAACCATGTTTCCAATTCCTGGAATTGGCTGCATGTGACTCACAAGAGCTGAGGAGGTTTGTGGAAATTGGGAGTGTCATAGCTTGAACCCTTTGTAGGTAAAGTTTTGCTGTTGTGAGAGTTTTAACAGGAGCAATGTGAAAGACTCCAGGTCCCCAGGTAGAGAGAAATAATTCTACCTGTGTGTATGTGACAAGTCTCTAATAGTTCAGAGAGCAAGTATCTGGTCTTAGAAAGACTGATCCAAGCTTGGATGTTTCTGGTGACAAGGCAAGGTCCTGAGTTTCAAGTTCACTTTTATGGTTGAGGAGACAATAAGGTGGTCAGAAGGGAAATCATGGAGGAGACCTTGGCTTCATCCATTGTGCAGGCTTGTATATGTGGTTCTATGTAAATTGTGTTTCAAAGGTGGAGCTTGTTTACAACTATGAACATTCTCCGATGTGCTTTTTGGACCTTCATTCCCAGAGCGTGAGCAGTGCCGAGGCTCTAGAAATGCCATGGATATTCTGAGCTGTCAGTGGCATTTCCCACGTACTGTTCCCCTGGTGCCGCTCCTTGAAATGTCCAAAGGGATTATCATCTGTCTTGTGGCGGGTCCTAGCATTGTGAAAGGAAGCTGCTGCACCTGGCTCAGAGGATTTCGGATGTGGTGGGAGGAGGAGTAGTACTACGACTATAAATTGTATCACAGCATATCTATTCCATCTTGAGAGTGGGGTTGGGGGGTTATGAAGGGGGGCTTTTATTGTACTTTTATACACTGTACCCTTGAAACTAATTCAATTTTTTAAAATTAATTAATTTATTTTGGGCTGCATTGGGTCTTTGTTGCTGCTAGCGGGCGTTCTCTAGTTGCAGTGAGCCGGGGCTCCTCTTGGCTGTGGTGCACGGGCTTCTCATTGCAGTGGCTTCTCTTGTTGCGGACCATGGGCTCTAGGCACGCAGGCTTCCGTAGTCGTGGCACGTGGGCTCGGTTGATGTGGCACACGGGCTCTAGAGCGCAGGCTCAGTAGTTGTGGCCTGCGGGCTTAGTTACTCCGTGGCACGTGGGATCTTCCCAGACCAGGGCTCGAACCCATGTCCCCTGCATTCACAGGCATATTCTTAACTACTGCTCCACCAGGGAAGCCCAATAATTCAGTTTTTTATAAAGAGAAGATTCCTAATATTATTCCAAAATTTTAAAAATATGTAGTTGGATAACACTATGAAAAATTAACTGATATATTCTTTTATTATTTCTCTTTGCTCCCTGGATTTTTTTTCCTCATCCAGTCAGCTAGGCACTGTGAGCTCACTGCATTAGGAAGGTAAAGACTCAGCAGAAATGAGGGAGAGAAAAAGAAAATTCTCAGCTTTGGAATGTTCACAACAGAGGCTACAGTTAAACAGGTGAGAATTCTGTGAACAAAAACTAAATGTCGTCTCAAATGCAAAAAAGTATTCTCTGCACTGGGAGGCAGGAGAGGGAGGGAGGGAAGGACTGAAGGAGAGAGATCAGTGTGGCCAGGGACATGGAAACTGTGCTTGAGGACGATATGCCCAGGAAGAGAATCAGAATCTGGAGAAGATTCAGCCTTCACGTGATCATTGCCTCCAGCCAGCACCCTCATCTCAGACGTTGGGAAATTCAGAGAGAGAGTGGGAGTACGTCAGGAGGGCCACGTGCAGAGTCTGTGTGGCAGGGGTTTTGGCCGTTCCCTATTTGTGAGGAGTCCCCAGCAATTTGCAGGCCTCTTCTGGAAAATGCTGGCGGACGTCTCTAGTGCTTATGTGAAAGCTTGTTCACAAACCTTGAAAGATACAGATGTAGATGACAGATAGATGCATAGATAGAAAAATGTCATTAAATCAAAGCTCCAGGAAAGGTTTGGAAAATGCCCTTTATTGCATAGGACGCTTCTATTGTCATATGATGTTAGACTGAGTGCCGGTCCCTTCATCCTCCTTCAGACCACGGCATTCTGTCTGCTACTCTCCCGAGGGTCCTTTCTTCTCCCTGGAAGGGATAAAGCAAATGAGGTAGAACAGGAAGAGACAAGAAGCACTCCAAGCTCTGCTGGTCAGGGTTACCCTCCAGCATTGCCTTAATGCTCAGAGCCACACACACCACAGTGAGCTTGGCTCCAGATCAACTACCACGCCACGAAGGTTCTGGAACATTTCCATATCTCGGGGGAACTCATTTCCACGTGACTCTCTTTCCTATTCCCCTTTGTCACAGAAGGCTAGGTACAGTGGTCAGGGTGAGATCTCGGCTCAGGCCCAAGGCTCTCAGACCTCAAAGTTCTGGTCCTGCAAGGGCCCCTGTCCTCTCTTGAGACCACTCCTGGCTCTCTCTGCCGAGAAGGAGCTGCTGGCAGTACGTCCTCTAAGAGTTGAGGTCCATCGTGCAGACCCTGAGAAAACTCCTAGGAAAAGGCTCCACCTTCTTGTTTACGTCAACAGAGGTCAATGCCTTTGTTAGTGCTGGGTGTGTCCCATTTGATGCAACTGCAGAGCCATTAGGTCAACCAGCACATGTGTGCGGCCCCTTCCCTTAGACTCCTCTGGGCCCTCGTGACATAGGCTCAGAAGACTGCCAGCCTCAAGCCTTACCTCTTCCAAGGGACGGCCACACCGTCTTCCAGGATCTTCTGTCCCATGAATCTCAGTTGCTGTTTGGAACTCAAAGGAGAGAAAAGACCCTGCCTGCGGGGTCTCTTTGGGCTGGGGCCTTCCCCCGTGGGCTGCTCTCCCTCATTCTCCTTTTCTTCTTGCTTCTCTTCATCCTCCTCCTCCTCCTCCTCCTCGTTCCCCTCCTCCTCCTCCTCGTCCTCCTCCTCAGGGGTGCTCTCGGATTCCACATTGCCCATCCACTGGGCCATGTTGAGATGAAAGACACGGCAGCTGAAGCCCTGCAGGACGCCAAACTTCACGTGCTGCTGGAGGATCTCCAAGGTGGGGAAGACCCGGCAGCAGGCCATGCACCTGAAGCCGGTCTCCATGGTCAGCATCCAGTCCGCTGTCTTGGCGCTGGGTCTCTGCTCGACGGCAGGTGGCCCTGATGGGCTGCCTGGCTCTGCTCTTTCCTCATACTCTTTCTCCTCCCCAGTGGGCTCACTGTCAGACAGGAGGCTTTCGGTGGACACATCAGAAGAGGGGTCAGTGTCTACTGCACACACATCCTCAGGAAGGGTCACTTCTTCTATCGTCAGCTGCTTTTCAGGCAACTCCAAGGGTTTCTTTGTCTTCCAGGAGACAGCGACACCCTTGTTCACTTGTACCTGCATGTAGTATATTTTCATGCCCCTTTCCTCTTTGTCTGGGTGCAGATAGTTCTTACAGGGTGAAGAGGGTGAGGAGGAGACACAGTGTGATGGGGAAGCGGTCTCTCCTTCTTCCTGATCCTGGGCTAGGGGTGGTCTAGGCTGGGCAGTGTCTCGATGAAATCTCCGGATTCCTGAAAAAGGAAATTAAGATCATAATAACATGCATGGGCCATGCCGGAAGCTGAGGGAGCAGGTGTGGTAGACGAGAGAGGGACATTGGCACGACATAGCTATGTCGTGAGCTTGGTGTCTGTTGGCCGTAGGACGGAGTGGTGTATCTGGTGTCATCTGTGGGCTTTTCATGTGCGTGGGGGGGGATACTGGAGCGGTGTCTGTATACAGGGGTGTGGAGTATGGTGGTGAGGGCTGTAGTATGTGAGGGATGCGGCTGGATGCGTGTACGACGAGGAGTGTGAGTTTGGGAATATTGGTGGTGCATTCCTTGTGGAATGGGGCTGTGGTGCAGGAGAGTACTGTGGAGCACGTGCTTGGGGTTGATGTGCACTGAGAAGGGCTGTGCCTGGAGGGCGTGTGTATGTGTGAGCTGTGTGCACCTGAGCTGGATGGTCCTGCTCTCAGGCTGGAGGTGTATGATGCAGAACTCTGTCCTTCTCTGGAAGCAAAGGCAAAGACAAAGCCTACATTTTCCTCTGAAGATGCTTAATCTGGTCCCTCTTCCCTCCACCTCAAGCCCAGACCTTTCCGGCCCCTGCTCCTTGACTTCCCCACCATGGTAGTAGCAGTATTCACACACACACCCCCAGACTCAGCTGGCATCCACACCCTCGGAACTGCTCAGGCATCCTGCCCAGGCTCCTCCACAGAGGCCTCATCACCTCTGATGACCCTGGATTTCCTCTCAGCCTCCCTGGGATCTGTGTGCCTCCTGCCTCACAGCCAAGCACCCCCTCACCTGAGGAGCCCCGCGCCCTTACCAGCGTAGCTGAGCTTGCGCAGAGTAGAAGTACAGAAGAAGTATTTAGAGGCAGAGGAGACCTCCCCTGCCCCTGGGCTGCAGCCTTGGGCCACCACAGTGGATCCAAGCCGAGGGGGATCCTCTTGTGACTTCGAGAGTCCTGAGGGAGGAATGAAAGGCTCAGGGTGGGTTCATCAGTCCTCTGTCCACAAATATTTACTGAGTGTGTGACACCTGTCAGGTGCAGTGAATACACACAGTTGAGAGTGTGGTTCCCAGTGGATCCTCCAGGATTTAATTCCAATCAATACTTATTCTCTCACTGTCTAGTTGGTAATGTAGGCCTCGGTGGTGACTGTGAGTGTGTGGGAAGAGTGAGTGATGTGTATCAGTTAAGTCTGTGGTAAGTGTGGGGTTGGCATGGGGAGCACAGTGCAGACGTGTCTATCTGTGTCTGTGGCCTTTGTGTGCATGGTTTCTGTTCACAAGTCAGGAATTCTGGGACATGTAACCTTTCCTCATTACATGGTGTGGCTTGTATTTATGGTGCGTGTTCATTCATTCATTCACCAAGATTCAGTAAGCAGCTACTCCTGTATATCCGGCACTCTTCCATTGTTGTAGTCTTTGGTAACACTGCACATTCTAGTAGGGGAAGACACACACTAAACAAAACTACAATAAATAGATAATACATCAGCTGGTGGTAAGTATATAAGGGTTGCCAGACTTAGCGAACAAGAATACAAGGCACCCAGTTAAATTTCAGTTTCAGATAAACCCAGAATAATTTTTTAGTGTAAGTATTCCCATGCAGTATTTGGCCTGACTTAGTTTTAGTGTAAGTAGGGCCCATACAATATGTGGGACATACGGATACTGAAAAATTACTTGTTGTTTATCTGGAATTCAAATTGAACTGGATAGCCCATATTTTCTCTGGCAATCCTGACATGGGTTACTGAGACTGTGGTTTACTGTGGTTTGTACGAAGCGGGTCTGGCATTACTCAAGAATGTGTTATAAGTGTGGTGTGTATGACACGTGACTGGTTCTTATAGAGGTATTTAGAGATGGCTGAAGTTAGCTGTGTTTGTGCAAGAGTTGAGGAGATACATGTATATATAGGGTGTGTGTGTGTGTGTGTGTCCTATATATATAGTGTGTGTGTCTATATACATATCCCATCTCCAGCGTTTGGTGTTGGAGGAGAGGATTGTGATACAGGTGGGTTGTATGAGAACGTAGTATAGGAGGGATGCGTGTATATACCTCCATGTGCTGTGTGTGGTTTACTAAGGAAGTTATATGTGGGGTGTGTGATATTTTTGCTGTATCAGAGTGTACATGGGTGTATGAGTTACTGTCTCATAAAACACCCCTAACAAGAATTCTGTATACACTCTTACGTACACCGAGTGTCAGCCTGGTCCAGGCAGGGTGACAAGAACTTTACCACGCAGACTTTATATCTGGTAAGCACTCTACCCCCATTCATCTCGCTCTTCTCTGCACTACCACACACACACACACACACACACACACACACAGACACACACACACACTCACACACCCACACACACACAGGAACATAGAGCAAAATATTCTGAATGGTCAGGGGCAGTCATTGCCTTCCCCAGCCTGTCCCAGCCACTGCCTGGAAATCTGCCTGCTGTCTAGAGCTCCATTCCCAGGGCCCATCCTACAGTCTCCAGGGCCCTGGGCCTGGTAGGAGCTACTGGGCTCTAATCTGGGGCAGAGGCCTCTAGCTGGAGCTCTGGGGGTCCACCCCTCTCCCAGGGCAAGCTACTCGCCTACATTTAATGCACGCAGGCACCACGTGGCCCGTGGCTCTCAGAGCTCCCCGCAGGACCCTGAGGACATTTCTCACCCCCGCTCACGTGGTCTCAGTCTCTGGAAAACCCTTCCCTTCCCTTGATCTCCTTTGGGAAATTCTTCCTGTAGAAGGAATAAAACCTCCTTGCTTTCAATATGACACCATCCCTAGACAAACAATCTTCTTTCAAAGTACATTCCACTTGTCAAGATATTTTTCAACAGGGCCTTCAACTCATGGGGCTTCTCTTTCCACTTTGGTAAAAGAGGCCAAGCAACTCATGGGTCTCTCTCAGCATCCTTGCATCCTTCACATCCCCCACCTCATGACCCCAGGGAAAGATCCAAGAGAATAAGAGAGAAATCGGGATCTGAGAAAAGCTGCACCTCTAGGTCTGTGCAAGCAGGATGCAGCCTGCTGTGAGTCCAACAAAGCTCCAGGCCCGGCTGCCCCAGGAGAGAGTCCTCAGACCAGCGGAGCTGACCTCCCATCTCCCAGGGGGCATCTGGCCGTTCTGTGCCGTCTCACACCACAGGGACCCTCTGGATAGATACGGCAGCATCAGTGAGACAAGGTCTCTCGCTCCCTGCTTCACAGGTGACACGTTCTCAGTCCCCCGCTTCCTAGAGAAGCTTCAGTTTGGCAGAAACCCATGTGCCCCAGACAAGTTGCCCCCCACATACCTCCTCCATTCTCGGCAGTTTCCTGGGACTCTTCATTTTCCAGATGTTTCCTCTTTTGTCGCCGTTCCATCGTACCAACTAGAAGTCTCCCTTAGAAGATGCCTCAAGAGATGTCCAACTCCTCCTCTTCCCTACAGGTTGGCCCTTCTTGGCTCTTGGGCAATCCGTTGAAATGATTCAATACAAATAAAAATGGTCAAGTCTCCTAAATGGCTGAAAAACTTGTACCACTTAGTGAACCAGCAGTACTGCCTAGTGCTCACCAGGGCTGTTATGTTTGCAAGGTTGCCAGGCGCACAGTGGAATTCTGTGACCTCAGTGATGACATCAGAGCATTCGGTGGACCTAGGTTGAGCACAGTGTCTGCAGTAGCACAGGCCCCATTTTCAAGAACAATTCCTTTTTCCCAGCCGAAGCTTTCCCGTGAAAGGGAAAGGTTCATACCGTATCTATTATACATTGTATCATACCATGTCTATTATAAAATTCACATTTTGATTGGAGATCTTTTAATGTCTTTTCTAGAGAGATTTAATATGAATATTTTAAATGGTCTCCAGTTTCCCACTGGATTATTGACATTTTAAACTCTGCACTTCAATTTTCCCTCAATACGTGTAATTTTGTCACGGCTATTTCTGTACTTAAAGATGAGGAACTATATAATTGATTTCTTCATTTTTTCCCCATCTCTTTCCAAGGTACTGCATTTGATTGTGTCTTGCAACTGAGTGAAAAATGCTAGTCCTTGAGTCAGGACATTGGGCCCTTTAGCAAGTAACTCAACCTATCTGGGCTTCAGCTTCTGTATGTGCGATCAAGAGGCTTGGACTAGCTGACTTTTCAAATGCTGTGTTTCTTTGATTCACTCTCACTTACTGATCTGCTCCTTCAGAAGAGGGTCTGTTCTCATAAAGTAACAACAGTCTTTTCCTAACCTTGGGTTGGGCGGAGTTTATCTGTTCGTACTCAGTTTGTTAGTTATATTGCCTTCTACGTATGCTTAGCTCTGAATCATTTATATGGCTCTTGTGACAATTTTTAGATCTTCTTTTTTTATTATTTTTCTTTTACAGATTCTAATTTGTTATCGCCAGTGTAGAGGAGCCTGATTGACTTTTAAAATTTATTGATCTTGTATGTGTGTGCCTTGTTGAACCGTCTTATTAGTTCCTGCTAGTTTATCTGTGGGTTCTTTTGGGTCTCCTAGATAAATGAGCATATTAAATGTAAATAATGTGTTCTTTGGATAAAGTTTATTTTCTTGCATCTCTATGTATAGAAACAATATGTTGAATTGATTTAAATATTTAAATACTTACATACCTGTTATCACAATCTAACATTCTTTATCTTATTTTCTTTCAATCAATATTATGTTTTCAAGATTTATCCACGTGAATCCATATAGATCTAGGTCTTTGATTTTTGACTGTTTGATATTATTTGATCCCATGCATATAGCATCATTTATTTTCCATTCAAGCATTATTGGACAATTGGATTGTTTCCCTCCCTTCTCTAGAACAAACCACATTTCCTAGAATATCCCTGAAGATGTCTGACAGTCGAGATGGGCCAGGCTGCCTGAAGGATTGCTACTTGCTTTTAGCCACCTTCCAACAGGCCGTCTCCAGCCAGCAATTTGAAGCACAGCTGAAATGAGAACTGCCCCAAATGTGAAGATCTTAAGAGCTTCCTAGAAGGTGGGAGGTTAATGATAGGCATCCTGCTGGGATCCCAGGGGAGTCTGAGCTGGCCTGAAGCTCATCTTCCTCCTCCACCTCTCAAGAGAAATGTGGAGGAAAGAAGACTTCAAAAACTGTGAGCAGGCAGAGGGAGAGATATTGGGGGCCGAAGCTGTAACTGAGGTCTTGGAGTGGGCTGTGAGCACGCAGAGCCTATAGAGAGCCAGGCTCTGCCTTCTGAGAACTTCTCCCCTAAGGCTGCTCATAATTCACGTGATACCAGCCATATAGAGCCGACTTGGCCCACACTGTCACAGAAAGCCTTATCAGAATCTCTTCTTCTTCATACACTCTTGTGTCTGTTACTTGGTTATTGCCTTTGGTACTCCACTGATGTGAACCACAGTCGCCGGGGGATGGAGGACACTAGTGACCCATCTTGCTCTGTGGCCTCCGTCCACAGCTTGAGGGTAAGGGAAGAGGCCAAATGAAGGTCAAGAAGGAAAGATGGAGTTTGAAGAGAAGACCTGAGTTAAGGGTGTCTTCTCAAGTCCTGATGACTGAAATGTAGCTCCAGTACCTGAAGTCCTGCTTGTTCTCAAGGCTGACCGCGGGGCTGGGTGCACTCAGTGAAGGAACCGTATACACTTAGTATTTCCTTGCTTGCTCACACTTGCCCTCCTCTGATACACACTCTGCAAGACTGACCTTCCCCTGAAACAACTTTCCACCTGCTACTGTCATCTCATGAACATTTGCTTCCCCTTCCTAGTGCCCCCCTAGAATGCCATTGCAGCCAATTCATAATTTGATAATCATGTTGCTTTCCATAGTCTCAGCAACTTCTGATAAATTTTATTCACTTTATTCCATAGTCTTCACCCATCAATCATCTTCCTTAACTTCCTAGCTGCAGGTTAAACCATTCGGCATCATTACTTTTTCTTTCTCTTCTTTGCCAAATCCTTTCTATCTTTTAAGGTCTTTTTCTTGTCTCTCTACCATCCTGTCTTCCGGAACTTCTTTTTTTTCCGTTTAAGTAACCTTTCAATCTCCTTCCCCAGTTTCCTCATAAACATTGAGAGTTTATTCCTCACACGTTAGACAGCGGTTTATGAATGGCCAGGCATAACGGACTCAGAATGAGTTGGCACCCCCGAGGTACCTGTCTTGCTGGGGAGCCACAGGTGAAGGGCTGTCTGCTGGACACATGTTTGCATGGAGTCAGGCTGAGTGGCCTCAGGGTGTTTGCCCTGCACTTGTGTGTGTTTCTCCCTCGTTGGTTTCCTTGTCCAGCCACCTGTGACCTCCCTCCATCCAGCCCAGGGAATCCTTCTCATCACAGGGGTAGGATGTTTGTCTCATTTTCCATCACATCCTTTCCCCAAAGTTTGGTTGTGAGTTGTTCCCATTCCAAAGACCTTTCCTCTTTGAAGAGAAAAGAGAACATCTTTTCTCTCCTTTCCTCTCACTTCACTTCTGCTCTATTATCTCCTCCGTCCAGAATGGCCCACTGACTCAGATGGGTGTAGATCCGAAGATGGCAAGAACTGCCAGCAATTCTGAGATAATAATACGGATGGATCAGGAAAACTTGAAAACCTTTATCCCGCCACATTAAAAAAAATTGCACTTCCAATGTATTCAGAGTCTCAGTGTAGAAACACAAATGATAGAGAAATTGAATGACACTCAAGTTTTTCTTTCCTCCTTTCCTGATTTATTCTAATCCTCCATGCTAACATGATGAACTATTTGTTAGGTAAAGTTTCAGACATTTTCTACCCATGCACACTTTTCTTCTTTTCACATAAGAGTGTGAACTAGGTCACTTTCAACATGCTGTGATTCTGTGATTCACTGTCTCCCACCGAGTCATCCACTGATCAAGTCATCTGTTTCACGGAGAACTATTTCCAATAGCTAATAGCCAATGTCTGTGGAGTGCTTACTCTGTGTCGGTTTCTTGTAACTACTTTACAGATCATTTGTACAACGTTCCCATGGACCAGGTACAATTATGACCCCCAAGTGACAGATAAGTGCAGATAAGTACAAATACATACAGAGGCCAAGTGACTTGCCCAAGACACTGGAGCAAATCAAAATCAATGCCTCTGTAAGCATTTTGCTCTATTGCCTCTGTCTGGGAGGCTTGATGATTTGGCAACTAAAACCTTAAATATCATGTTCCATTTTTATATCTGTGACACAAGCGTGGGGCTGTGATATGGGGTAACTAACCTGACTACTTTTGAAAACCCTTATGCACCTGGATGAAAGTAAGCCAGGGACTGCAAGCTATAGATTTAAGTTTTCCTACCAACTTTTAAAAATAGCTTCTTGAATGCAATTTACGTAGTGTCAGGTCTAGGATGTAGTCCAAATAGTAACAGAAAAATGGAGATATGTAGAAAAATACTTAAAGTTGACAAGTATTGGGAGTGTAGTATTTTGGGGGCCAGTGTGTAGACCACAGGAAAACTTGCTGTTTCCTTCCCAAAGGGAAGAGCCCTACGTTGCAACTGCCAAGGTCCCTGGGGCAGCAAGTGTGCTCACTGCCTAGTAAAGAAGCATCCTCAGTTTGATAGAATCATATGGGAGCCTTACATTTGGTTAGCAGTTCTACATTCTTGATGTAATAATATTTTCAGGGTGTGGGAGGGTATCAAGCTCTGAAAATACCCTTGGAGAGATTTGCTTATTAAGTTTGGCTTTTTCAATCTCCCTACTACTTCTTGACTAAACACCAGGCGGTTTCCTTCACTTTTCAGAACCATGTTGTTTTTCCCTTGTCTAATGAACTTTGAAATACTTTTGGATGAGCTATTAAGTTTGGGAGAAAATAAACATCTCTTTAAAATAAGGAAGATAATAACAATGACAAGTAGAAAAAGCTCTAAAACAGAGAATATCCTCCATTCTAGCCAATGACTGGGAGTGGAAGGTGCGTGCTCGCTGTCCAGGACGTAGAAATAAAAGCGGAGGAGGCGCTGAGGCGTCTCCTGGATCTCTATGAGCCTCCATCATTTCTGAAGGGTAGGGTTGACAGATAAAATATAGGCTGTTTAGTTAAATATGAATGTCAGAAAAACAACAAGTATATTTTTAAGATAAGTATGCCCCAAATAGTTCATAGGATCTACTTATACTAAAATTAATGACTTATTATTCATGTGAAGTTCAAGTTTAACTGGGTATCCTGTACTTTTATTTACTAAATCTGACAGCCCTACTGATGATCCACAATGGAGGCAGTTGAGGAGCGGTACATGCTGGCTCTCGGACAGTCAGAAATGGCTTCAGCAGATCCAGGTACAGTATGAAATTCTTTTTGGATGTAGCTCAGAAGCCATGGCCAGCCCTTGACTGCAAGTACTGCCTCGGGTTTCCCTGAGGTGGGGTAAGCCTTCCTCTTAATGGCCTTTTGGTAAGTCTGGAAGACCATATCCAAGGGGAGCCCCAAAGTCAGTTTCATCCTCACAACCATGTTTCCAATTCCTGGAATTGGCTGCATGTGACTCACAAGAGCTGAGGAGGTTTGTGGAAATTGGGAGTGTCATAGCTTGAACCCTTTGTAGGTAAAGTTTTGCTGTTGTGAGAGTTTTAACAGGAGCAATGTGAAAGACTCCAGGTCCCCAGGTAGAGAGAAATAATTCTACCTGTGTGTATGTGACAAGTCTCTAATAGTTCAGAGAGCAAGTATCTGGTCTTAGAAAGACTGATCCAAGCTTGGATGTTTCTGGTGACAAGGCAAGGTCCTGAGTTTCAAGTTCACTTTTATGGTTGAGGAGACAATAAGGTGGTCAGAAGGGAAATCATGGAGGAGACCTTGGCTTCATCCATTGTGCAGGCTTGTATATGTGGTTCTATGTAAATTGTGTTTCAAAGGTGGAGCTTGTTTACAACTATGAACATTCTCCGATGTGCTTTTTGGACCTTCATTCCCAGAGCGTGAGCAGTGCCGAGGCTCTAGAAATGCCATGGATATTCTGAGCTGTCAGTGGCATTTCCCACGTACTGTTCCCCTGGTGCCGCTCCTTGAAATGTCCAAAGGGATTATCATCTGTCTTGTGGCGGGTCCTAGCATTGTGAAAGGAAGCTGCTGCACCTGGCTCAGAGGATTTCGGATGTGGTGGGAGGAGGAGTAGTACTACGACTATAAATTGTATCACAGCATATCTATTCCATCTTGAGAGTGGGGTTGGGGGGTTATGAAGGGGGGCTTTTATTGTACTTTTATACACTGTACCCTTGAAACTAATTCAATTTTTTAAAATTAATTAATTTATTTTGGGCTGCATTGGGTCTTTGTTGCTGCTAGCGGGCATTCTCTAGTTGCAGTGAGCCGGGGCTCCTCTTGGCTGTGGTGCACGGGCTTCTCATTGCAGTGGCTTCTCTTGTTGCGGACCATGGGCTCTAGGCACGCAGGCTTCCGTAGTCGTGGCACGTGGGCTCGGTTGATGTGGCACACGGGCTCTAGAGCGCAGGCTCAGTAGTTGTGGCCTGCGGGCTTAGTTACTCCGTGGCACGTGGGATCTTCCCAGACCAGGGCTCGAACCCATGTCCCCTGCATTCACAGGCATATTCTTAACTACTGCTCCACCAGGGAAGCCCAATAATTCAGTTTTTTATAAAGAGAAGATTCCTAATATTATTCCAAAATTTTAAAAATATGTAGTTGGATAACACTATGAAAAATTAACTGGTATATTCTTTTATTATTTCTCTTTGCTCCCTGGATTTTTTTTCCTCATCCAGTCAGCTAGGCACTGTGAGCTCACTGCATTAGGAAGGTAAAGACTCAGCAGAAATGAGGGAGAGAAAAAGAAAATTCTCAGCTTTGGAATGTTCACAACGGAGGCTACAGTTAAACAGGTGAGAATTCTGTGAACAAAAACTAAATGTCGTCTCAAATGCAAAAAAGTATTCTCTGCACTGGGAGGCAGGAGAGGGAGGGAGGGAAGGACTGAAGGAGAGAGATCAGTGTGGCCAGGGACATGGAAACTGTGCTTGAGGACGATATGCCCAGGAAGAGAATCAGAATCTGGAGAAGATTCAGCCTGCACGTGATCATTGCCTCCAGCCAGCACCCTCATCTCAGACGTTGTGAAATTCAGAGAGAGAGTGGGAGTACGTCAGCAGGGCCACGTGCAGAGTCTGTGTGGCAGGGGTTTTGGCCGTTCCCTATTTGTGAGGAGTCCCCAGCAATTTGCAGGCCTCTTCTGGAAAATGCTGGCGGACGTCTCTAGTGCTTATGTGAAAGCTTGTTCACAAACCTTGAAAGATACAGATGTAGATGACAGATAGATGCATAGATAGAAAAATGTCATTAAATCAAAGCTCCAGGAAAGGTTTGGAAAATGCCCTTTATTGCATAGGACGCTTCTATTGTCATATGATGTTAGACTGAGTGCCGGTCCCTTCATCCTCCTTCAGACCACGGCATTCTGTCTGCTACTCTCCCGAGGGTCCTTTCTTCTCCCTGGAAGGGATAAAGCAAATGAGGTAGAACAGGAAGAGACAAGAAGCACTCCAAGCTCTGCTGGTCAGGGTTACCCTCCAGCATTGCCTTAATGCTCAGAGCCACACACACCACAGTGAGCTTGGCTCCAGATCAACTACCACGCCACGAAGGTTCTGGAACATTTCCATATCTCGGGGGAACTCATTTCCACGTGACTCTCTTTCCTATTCCCCTTTGTCACAGAAGGCTAGGTACAGTGGTCAGGGTGAGATCTCGGCTCAGGCCCAAGGCTCTCAGACCTCAAAGTTCTGGTCCTGCAAGGGCCCCTGTCCTCTCTTGAGACCACTCCTGGCTCTCTCTGCCGAGAAGGAGCTGCTGGCAGTACGTCCTCTAAGAGTTGAGGTCCATCGTGCAGACCCTGAGAAAACTCCTAGGAAAAGGCTCCACCTTCTTGTTTACGTCAACAGAGGTCAATGCCTTTGTTAGTGCTGGGTGTGTCCCATTTGATGCAACTGCAGAGCCATTAGGTCAACCAGCACATGTGTGCGGCCCCTTCCCTTAGACTCCTCTGGGCCCTCGTGACATAGGCTCAGAAGACTGCCAGCCTCAAGCCTTACCTCTTCCAAGGGACGGCCACACCGTCTTCCAGGATCTTCTGTCCCATGAATCTCAGTTGCTGTTTGGAACTCAAAGGAGAGAAAAGACCCTGCCTGCGGGGTCTCTTTGGGCTGGGGCCTTCCCCCGTGGGCTGCTCTCCCTCATTCTCCTTTTCTTCTTGCTTCTCTTCATCCTCCTCCTCCTCCTTCTCCTCGTTCCCCTCCTCCTCCTCCTCGTCCTCCTCCTCAGGGGTGCTCTCGGATTCCACATTGCCCATCCACTGGGCCATGTTGAGATGAAAGACACGGCAGCTGAAGCCCTGCAGGACGCCAAACTTCACGTGCTGCTGGAGGATCTCCAAGGTGGAGAAGACCCGGCAGCAGGCCATGCACCTGAAGCCGGTCTCCATGGTCAGCATCCAGTCCGCTGTCTTGGCGCTGGGTCTCTCCTCGACGGCAGGTGGCCCTGATGGGCTGCCTGGCTCTGCTCTTTCCTCATACTCTTTCTCCTCCCCAGTGGGCTCACTGTCAGACAGGAGGCTTTCGGTGGACACATCAGAAGAGGGGTCAGTGGCTACTGCGCACACATCCTCAGGAAGGGTCACTTCTTCTATCGTCAGCTGCTTTTCAGGCAACTCCAAGGGTTTCTTTGTCTTCCAGGAGACAGCGACACCCTTGTTCACTTGTACCTGCATGTAGTATATTTTCATGCCCCTTTCCTCTTTGTCTGGGTGCAGATAGTTCTTACAGGGTGAAGAGGGTGAGGAGGAGACACAGTGTGATGGGGAAGCGGTCTCTCCTTCTTCCTGATCCTGGGCTAGGGGTGGTCTAGGATGGGCAGTGTCTCGATGAAATCTCCGGATTCCTGAAAAAGGAAATTAAGATCATAATAACATGCATGGGCCATGCCGGAAGCTGAGGGAGCAGGTGTGGTAGACGAGAGAGGGACATTGGCACGACATAGCTATGTCGTGAGCTTGGTGTCTGTTGGCCGTAGGACGGAGTGGTGTATCTGGTGTCATCTGTGGGCTTTTCATGTGCGTGGGGGGGGATACTGGAGCGGTGTCTGTATACAGGGGTGTGGAGTATGGTGAGAGGGCTGTAGTATGTGAGGGATGTGGCTGGATGCGTGTACGACGAGGAGTGTGAGTTTGGGAATATCGGTGGTGCATTCCTTGTGGAATGGGGCTGTGGTGCAGGAGAGTACTGTGGAGCACGTGCTTGGGGTTGATGTGCACTGAGAAGGGCTGTGCCTGGTGGGCGCGTGTATGTGTGAGCTGTGTGCACCTGAGCTGGATGGTCCTGCTCTCAGGCTGGAGGTGTATGATGCAGAACTCTGTCCTTCTCTGGAAGCAAAGGCAAAGACAAAGCCTACATTTTCCTCTGAAGATGCTTAATCTGGTCCCTCTTCCCTCCACCTCAAGCCCAGACCTTTCCGGCCCCTGCTCCTTGACTTCCCCACCATGGTAGTAGCAGTATTCACACACACACCCCCAGACTCAGCTGGCATCCACACCCTCGGAACTGCTCAGGCATCCTGCCCAGGCTCCTCCACAGAGGCCTCATCACCTCTGATGACCCTGGATTTCCTCTCAGCCTCCCTGGGATCTGTGTGCCTCCTGCCTCACAGCCAAGCACCCCCTCACCTGAGGAGCCCCGCACCCTTACCAGCGTAGCTGAGCTTGCGCAGAGTAGAAGTACAGAAGAAGTATTTAGAGGCAGAGGAGACCTCCCCTGCCCCTGGGCTGTGGCCTTGGGCCACCACAGTGGATCCAAGCCGAGGGGGATCCTCTTGTGACTTTGAGAGTCCTGAGGGAGGAATGAAAGGCTCAGGGTGGGTTCATCAGTCCTCTGTCCACAAATATTTACTGAGTGTGTGACACGTGTCAGGTGCAGTGAATACACACAGTTGAGAGTGTGGTTCCCAGTGGATCCTCCAGGATTTAATTCCAATCAATACTTATTCTCTCACTGTCTAGTTGGTAATGTAGGCCTCGGTGGTGACTGTGAGTGTGTGGGAAGAGTGAGTGATGTGTATCAGTTAAGTCTGTGGTAAGTGTGGGGTTGGCATGGGGAGCACAGTGCAGACGTGTCTATCTGTGTCTGTGGCCTTGGTGTGCATGGTTTCTGTTCACAAGTCAGGAATTCTGGGACATGTAACTTTTCCTCATTACATGGTGTGGCTTGTATTTATGGTGCGTGTTCATTCATTCATTCACCAAGATTCAGTAAGCAGCTACTCCTGTGTATCCGGCACTCTTCCATTGTTGTAGTCTTTGGTAACGCTGCACATTCTAGTAGGGGAAGACACACACTAAACAAAACTACAATAACTATATAATACATCAGCTGGTGGTAAGTATATAAGGGTTGCCAGACTTAGCGAACAAGAATACAAGGCACCCAGTTAAATTTCAGTTTCAGATAAACCCAGAATAATTTTTTAGTGTAAGTATTCCCATGCAGTATTTGGCCTGACTTAGTTTTAGTGTAAGTAGGGCCCATACAATATGTGGGACATACGGATACTGAAAAATTACTTGTTGTTTATCTGGAATTCAAATTGAACTGGATAGCCCATATTTTCTCTGGCAATCCTGACATGGGTTACTGAGACTGTGGTTTCCTGTGGTTTGTACAAAGCGGGTCTGGCATTACTCAAGAATGTGTTATAAGTGTGGTGTGTATGACACGTGACTGGTTCTTATAGAGGTATTTAGAGATGGCTGAAGTTAGCTGTGTTTGTGCAAGAGTTGAGGAGATACATGTATATATAGGGTGTGTGTGTGTGTGTGTGTCCTATATATATAGTGTGTGTGTCTATATACATATCTCATCTCCAGCGTTTGGTGTTGGAGGAGAGGATTGTGATACAGGTGGGTTGTATGAGAACGTAGTATAGGAGGGATGCGTGTATATACCTCCATGTGCTGTGTGTGGTTTACTAAGGAAGTTATATGTGGGGTGTGTGATATTTTTGCTGTATCAGAGTGTACATGGGTGTATGAGTTACTGTCTCATAAAACACCCCTAACAAGAATTCTGTATACACTCTTATGTACACCGAGTGTCAGCCTGGTCCAGGCAGGGTGACAAGAACTTTACCACGCAGACTTTATATCTGGTAAGCACTCTACCCCCATTCATCTCGCTCTTCTCTGCACTACCACACACACACACACACACACACAGACACACACACACACTCACACACCCACACACACACAGGAACATAGAGCAAAATATTCTGAATGGTCAGGGGCAGTCATTGCCTTCCCCAGCCTGTCCCAGCCACTGCCTGGAAATCTGCCTGCTGTCTAGAGCTCCATTCCCAGGGCCCATCCTACAGTCTCCAGGGCCCTGGGCCTGGTAGGAGCTACTGGGCTCTAATCTGGGGCAGAGGCCTCTAGCTGGAGCTCTGGGGTGACCACCCCTCTCCCAGGGCAAGCTACTCGCCTACATTTAATGCACGCAGGCACCACGTGGCCCGTGGCTCTCAGAGCTCCCCGCAGGACCCTGAGGACATTTCTCACCCCCGCTCACGTGGTCTCAGTCTCTGGAAAACCCTTCCCTTCCCTTGATCTCCTTTGGGAAATTCTTCCTGTAGAAGGAATAAAACCTCCTTGCTTTCAATATGACACCATCCCTAGACAAACAATCTTCTTTCAAAGTACATTCCACTTGTCAAGATATTTTTCAACAGGGCCTTCAACTCATGGGGCTTCTCTTTCCACTTTGGTAAAAGAGGCCAAGCAACTCATGGGTCTCTCTCAGCATCCTTGCATCCTTCACATCCCCCACCTCATGACCCCAGGGAAAGATCCAAGAGAATAAGAGAGAAATCGGGATCTGAGAAAAGCTGCACCTCTAGGTCTGTGCAAGCAGGATGCAGCCTGCTGTGAGTCCAACAAAGCTCCAGGCCCGGCTGCCCCAGGAGAGAGTCCTCAGACCAGCGGAGCTGACCTCCCATCTCCCAGGGGGAATCTGGCCGTTCTGTGCCGTCTCACACCACAGGGACCCTCTGGATAGATACGGCAGCATCAGTGAGACAAGGTCTCTCGCTCCCTGCTTCACAGGTGACACGTTCTCAGTCCCCCGCTTCCTAGAGAAGCTTCAGTTTGGCAGAAACCCATGTGCCCCAGACAAGTTGCCCCCCACATACCTCCTCCATTCTCGGCAGTTTCCTGGGACTCTTCATTTTCCAGATGTTTCCTCTTTTGTCGCCGTTCCATCGTACCAACTAGAAGTCTCCCTTAGAAGATGCCTCAAGAGATGTCCAACTCCTCCTCTTCCCTACAGGTTGGCCCTTCTTGGCTCTTGGGCAATCCGTTGAAATGATTCAATACAAATAAAAATGGTCAAGTCTCCTAAATGGCTGAAAAACTTGTACCACTTAGTGAACCAGCAGTACTGCCTAGTGCTCACCAGGGCTGTTATGTTTGCAAGGTTGCCAGGCGCACAGTGGAATTCTGTGACCTCAGTGATGACATCAGAACATTCGGTGGACCTAGGTTGAGCACAGTGTCTGCAGTCGCACAGGCCCCATTTTCAAGAACAATTCCTTTTTCCCAGCCGAAGCTTTCCCGTGAAAGGGAAAGGTTCATACCGTATCTATTATATATTGTATCATACCATGTCTATTATAAAATTCACATTTTGATTGGAGATCTTTTAATGTCTTTTCTAGAGAGATTTAATATGAATATTTTAAATGGTCTCCAGTTTCCCACTGGATTATTGACATTTTAAACTCTGCACTTCAATTTTCCCTCAATACGTGTAATTTTGTCACGGCTATTTCTGTACTTAAAGATGAGGAACTATATAATTGATTTCTTCATTTTTTCCCCATCTCTTTCCAAGGTACTGCATTTGATTGTGTCTTGCAACTGAGTGAAAAATGCTAGTCCTTGAGTAAGGACATTGGGCCCTTTAGCAAGTAACTCAACCTATCTGGGCTTCAGCTTCTGTATGTGCGATCAAGAGGCTTGGACTAGCTGACTTTTCAAATGCTGTGTTTCTTTGATTCACTCTCACTTACTGATCTGCTCCTTAAGAAGAGGGTCTGTTCTCATAAAGTAACAACAGTCTTTTCCTAACCTTGGGTTGGGCGGAGTTTATCTGTTCGTACTCAGTTTGTTAGTTATATTGCCTTCTACGTATGCTTAGCTCTGAATAATTTATATGGCTCTTGTGACAATTTTTAGATCTTCTTTTTTATTATTTTTCTTTTACAGATTCTAATTTGTTATCGCCAGTGTAGAGGAGCCTGATTGACTTTTAAAATTTATTGATCTTGTATGTGTGTGCCTTGTTGAACCGTCTTATTAGTTCCTGCTAGTTTATCTGTGGGTTCTTTTGGGTCTCCTAGATAAATGAGCATATTAAATGTAAATAATGTGTTCTTTGGATAAAGTTTATTTTCTTGCATCTCTATGTATAGAAACAATATGTTGAATTGATTTAAATATTTAAATACTTACATACCTGTTATCACAATCTAACATTCTTTATCTTATTTTCTTTCAATCAATATTATGTTTTCAAGATTTATCCACGTGAATCCATATAGATCTAGGTCTTTGATTTTTGACTGTTTGATATTATTTGATCACATGCATATAGCATCATTTATTTTCCATTCAAGCATTATTGGACAATTGGATTGTTTCCCTCCCTTCTCTAGAACAAACAACATTTCCTAGAATATCCCTGAAGATGTCTGACAGTCGAGAAGGGCCAGGCTGCCCGAAGGATTGCTACTTGCTTTTAGCCACCTTCCAACAGGCCGTCTCCAGCCAGCAATTTGAAGCACAGCTGAAATGAGAACTGCCCCAAATGTGAAGATCTTAAGAGCTTCCTAGAAGGTGGGAGGTTAATGATAGGCATCCTGCTGGGATCCCAGGGGAGTCTGAGCTGGCCTGAAGCTCATCTTCCTCCTCCACCTCTCAAGAGAAATGTGGAGGAAAGAAGACTTCAAAAACTGTGAGCAGGCAGAGGGAGAGATATTGGGGGCCGAAGCTGTAACTGAGGTCTTGGAGTGGGCTGTGAGCACGCAGAGCCTCTAGAGAGCCAGGCTCTGCCTTCTGAGAACTTCTCCCCTAAGGCTGCTCATAATTCACGTGATACCAGCCATATAGAGCCGACTTGGCCCACACTGTCACAGAAAGCCTTATCAGAATCTCTTCTTCTTCATACACTCTTGTGTCTGTTACTTGGTTATTGCCTTTGGTACTCCACTGATGTGAACCACAGTCGCCGGGGGATGGAGGACACTAGTGACCCATCTTGCTCTGTGGCCTCCGTCCACAGCTTGAGGGTAAGGGAAGAGGCCAAATGAGGGTCAAGAAGGAAAGATGGAGTTTGAAGAGAAGACCTGAGTTAAGGGTGTCTTCTCAAGTCCTGATGACTGAAATGTAGCTCCAGTACCTGAAGTCCTGCTTGTTCTCAAGGCTGACCGCGGGGCTGGGTGCACTCAGTGAAGGAACCGTATACACTTAGTATTTCCTTGCTTGCTCACACTTGCCCTCCTCTGATACACACTCTGCAAGACTGACCTTCCCCTGAAACAACTTTCCACCTGCTACTGTCATCTCATGAACATTTGCTTCCCCTTCCTAGTGCCCCCCTAGAATGCCATTGCAGCCAATTCATAATTTGATAATCATGTTGCTTTCCATAGTCTCAGCAACTTCTGATAAATTTTATTCACTTTATTCCATAGTCTTCACCCATCAATCATCTTCCTTAACTTCCTAGCTGCAGGTTAAACCATTCGGCATCATTACTTTTTCTTTCTCTTCTTTGGCAAATCCTTTCTATCTTTTAAGGTCTTTTTCTTGTCTCTCTACCATCCTGCCTTCCTGAACTTCTTTTTTTTCCGTTTAAGTAACCTTTCAATCTCCTTCCCCAGTTTCCTCATAAACATTGAGAGTTTATTCCTCACACGTTAGACAGCGGTTTATGAATGGCCAGGCATAACGGACTCAGAATGAGTTGGCACCCCCGAGGTACCTGTCTTGCTGGGGAGCCACAGGTGAAGGGCTGGCTGCTGGACACATGTTTGCATGGAGTCAGGCTGAGTGGCCTCAGGGTGTTTGCCCTGCACTTGTGTGTGTTTCTCTCTCGTTGGTTTCCTTGTCCAGCCACCTGTGACCTCCCTCCATCCAGCCCAGGGAATCCTTCTCATCACAGGGGTAGGATGTTTGTCTCATTTTCCATCACATCCTTTCCCCAAAGTTTGGTTGTGAGTTGTTCCCATTCCAAAGACCTTTCCTCTTTGAAGAGAAAAGAGAACATCTTTTCTCTCCTTTCCTCTCACTTCACTTCTGCTCTATTATCTCCTCCGTCCAGAATGGCCCACTGACTCAGATGGGTGTAGATCCGAAGATGGCAAGAACTGCCAGCAATTCTGAGATAATAATACGGATGGATCAGGAAAACTTGAAAACCTTTATCCCGCCACATTAAAAAAAATTGCACTTCCAATGTATTCAGAGTCTCAGTGTAGAAACACAAATGATAGAGAAATTGAATGACACTCAAGTTTTTCTTTCCTCCTTTCCTGATTTATTCTAATCCTCCATGCTAACATGATGAACTATTTGTTAGGTAAAGTTTCAGACATTTTCTACCCATGCACACTTTTCTTCTTTTCACATAAGAGTGTGAACTAGGTCACTTTCAACATGCTGTGATTCTGTGATTCACTGTCTCCCACCGAGTCATCCACTGATCAAGTCATCTGTTTCACGGAGAACTATTTCCAATAGCTAATAGCCAATGTCTGTGGAGTGCTTACTCTGTGTCGGTTTCTTGTAACTACTTTACAGATCATTTGTACAACGTACCCATGGACCAGGTACAATTATGACCCCCAAGTGACAGATAAGTGCAGATAAGTACAAATACATACAGAGGCCAAGTGACTTGCCCAAGACACTGGAGCAAATCAAAATCCATGCCTCTGTAAGCATTTTGCTCTATTGCCTCTGTCTGGGAGGCTTGATGATTTGGCAACTAAAACCTTAAATATCATGTTCCATTTTTATATCTGTGACACAAGCGTGGGGCTGTGATATGGGGTAACTAACCTGACTACTTTTGAAAACCCTTATGCACCTGGATGAAAGTAAGCCAGGGACTGCAAGCTATAGATTTAAGGTTTCCTACCAACTTTTAAAAATAGCTTCTTGAATGCAATTTACGTAGTGTCAAGTCTAGGATGTAGTCCAAATAGTAACAGAAAAATGGAGATATGTAGAAAAATACTTAAAGTTGACAAGTATTGGGAGTGTAGTATTTTGGGGGCCAGTGTGTAGACCACAGGAAAACTTGCTGTTTCCTTCCCAAAGGGAAGAGCCCTACGTTGCAACTGCCAAGGTCCCTGGGGCAGCAATTGTGCTCACTGCTTAGTAAAGAAGCATCCTCAGTTTGATAGAATCATATGGGAGCCTTACATTTGGTTAGCAGTTCTACATTCTTGATGTAATAATATTTTCAGGGTGTGGGAGGGTATCAAGCTCTGAAAATACCCTTGGAGAGATTTGCTTATTAAGTTTGGCTTTTTCAATCTCCCTACTACTTCTTGACTAAACACCAGGCGGTTTCCTTCACTTTTCAGAACCATGTTGTTTTTCCCTTGTCTAATGAACTTTGAAATACTTTTGGATGAGCTATTAAGTTTGGGAGAAAATAAACATCTCTTTAAAATAAGGAAGATAATAACAATGACAAGTAGAAAAAGCTCTAAAACAGAGAATATCCTCCATTCTAGCCAATGACTGGGAGTGGAAGGTGCGTGCTCGCTGTCCAGGACGTAGAAATAAAAGCGGAGGAGGCGCTGAGGCGTCTCCTGGATCTCTATGAGCCTCCATCATTTCTGAAGGGTAGGGTTGACAGATAAAATATAGGCTGTTTAGTTAAATATGAATGTCAGAAAAACAACAAGTATATTTTTAAGATAAGTATGCCCCAAATAGTTCATAGGATCTACTTATACTAAAATTAATGACTTATTATTCATGTGAAGTTCAAGTTTAACTGGGTATCCTGTACTTTTATTTACTAAATCTGACAGCCCTACTGATGATCCACAATGGAGGCAGTTGAGGAGCGGTACATGCTGGCTCTCGGACAGTCAGAAATGGCTTCAGCAGATCCAGGTACAGTATGAAATTCTTTTTGGATGTAGCTCAGAAGCCATGGCCAGCCCTTGACTGCAAGTACTGCCTCGGGTTTCCCTGAGGTGGGGTAAGCCTTCCTCTTAATGGCCTTTTGGTAAGTCTGGAAGACCATATCCAAGGGGAGCCCCAAAGTCAGTTTCATCCTCACAACCATGTTTCCAATTCCTGGAATTGGCTGCATGTGACTCACAAGAGCTGAGGAGGTTTGTGGAAATTGGGAGTGTCATAGCTTGAACCCTTTGTAGGTAAAGTTTTGCTGTTGTGAGAGTTTTAACAGGAGCAATGTGAAAGACTCCAGGTCCCCAGGTAGAGAGAAATAATTCTACCTGTGTGTATGTGACAAGTCTCTAATAGTTCAGAGAGCAAGTATCTGGTCTTAGAAAGACTGATCCAAGCTTGGATGTTTCTGGTGACAAGGCAAGGTCCTGAGTTTCAAGTTCACTTTTATGGTTGAGGAGACAATAAGGTGGTCAGAAGGGAAATCATGGAGGAGACCTTGGCTTCATCCATTGTGCAGGCTTGTATATGTGGTTCTATGTAAATTGTGTTTCAAAGGTGGAGCTTGTTTACAACTATGAACATTCTCCGATGTGCTTTTTGGACCTTCATTCCCAGAGCGTGAGCAGTGCCGAGGCTCTAGAAATGCCATGGATATTCTGAGCTGTCAGTGGCATTTCCCACGTACTGTTCCCCTGGTGCCGCTCCTTGAAATGTCCAAAGGGATTATCATCTGTCTTGTGGCGGGTCCTAGCATTGTGAAAGGAAGCTGCTGCACCTGGCTCAGAGGATTTCGGATGTGGTGGGAGGAGGAGTAGTACTACGACTATAAATTGTATCACAGCATATCTATTCCATCTTGAGAGTGGGGTTGGGGGGTTATGAAGGGGGGCTTTTATTGTACTTTTATACACTGTACCCTTGAAACTAATTCAATTTTTTAAAATTAATTAATTTATTTTGGGCTGCATTGGGTCTTTGTTGCTGCTAGCGGGCATTCTCTAGTTGCAGTGAGCCGGGGCTCCTCTTGGCTGTGGTGCACGGGCTTCTCATTGCAGTGGCTTCTCTTGTTGCGGACCATGGGCTCTAGGCACGCAGGCTTCCGTAGTCGTGGCACGTGGGCTCGGTTGATGTGGCACACGGGCTCTAGAGCGCAGGCTCAGTAGTTGTGGCCTGCGGGCTTAGTTACTCCGTGGCACGTGGGATCTTCCCAGACCAGGGCTCGAACCCATGTCCCCTGCATTCACAGGCATATTCTTAACTACTGCTCCACCAGGGAAGCCCAATAATTCAGTTTTTTATAAAGAGAAGATTCCTAATATTATTCCAAAATTTTAAAAATATGTAGTTGGATAACACTATGAAAAATTAACTGGTATATTCTTTTATTATTTCTCTTTGCTCCCTGGATTTTTTTTCCTCATCCAGTCAGCTAGGCACTGTGAGCTCACTGCATTAGGAAGGTAAAGACTCAGCAGAAATGAGGGAGAGAAAAAGAAAATTCTCAGCTTTGGAATGTTCACAACGGAGGCTACAGTTAAACAGGTGAGAATTCTGTGAACAAAAACTAAATGTCGTCTCAAATGCAAAAAAGTATTCTCTGCACTGGGAGGCAGGAGAGGGAGGGAGGGAAGGACTGAAGGAGAGAGATCAGTGTGGCCAGGGACATGGAAACTGTGCTTGAGGACGATATGCCCAGGAAGAGAATCAGAATCTGGAGAAGATTCAGCCTGCACGTGATCATTGCCTCCAGCCAGCACCCTCATCTCAGACGTTGTGAAATTCAGAGAGAGAGTGGGAGTACGTCAGCAGGGCCACGTGCAGAGTCTGTGTGGCAGGGGTTTTGGCCGTTCCCTATTTGTGAGGAGTCCCCAGCAATTTGCAGGCCTCTTCTGGAAAATGCTGGCGGACGTCTCTAGTGCTTATGTGAAAGCTTGTTCACAAACCTTGAAAGATACAGATGTAGATGACAGATAGATGCATAGATAGAAAAATGTCATTAAATCAAAGCTCCAGGAAAGGTTTGGAAAATGCCCTTTATTGCATAGGACGCTTCTATTGTCATATGATGTTAGACTGAGTGCCGGTCCCTTCATCCTCCTTCAGACCACGGCATTCTGTCTGCTACTCTCCCGAGGGTCCTTTCTTCTCCCTGGAAGGGATAAAGCAAATGAGGTAGAACAGGAAGAGACAAGAAGCACTCCAAGCTCTGCTGGTCAGGGTTACCCTCCAGCATTGCCTTAATGCTCAGAGCCACACACACCACAGTGAGCTTGGCTCCAGATCAACTACCACGCCACGAAGGTTCTGGAACATTTCCATATCTCGGGGGAACTCATTTCCACGTGACTCTCTTTCCTATTCCCCTTTGTCACAGAAGGCTAGGTACAGTGGTCAGGGTGAGATCTCGGCTCAGGCCCAAGGCTCTCAGACCTCAAAGTTCTGGTCCTGCAAGGGCCCCTGTCCTCTCTTGAGACCACTCCTGGCTCTCTCTGCCGAGAAGGAGCTGCTGGCAGTACGTCCTCTAAGAGTTGAGGTCCATCGTGCAGACCCTGAGAAAACTCCTAGGAAAAGGCTCCACCTTCTTGTTTACGTCAACAGAGGTCAATGCCTTTGTTAGTGCTGGGTGTGTCCCATTTGATGCAACTGCAGAGCCATTAGGTCAACCAGCACATGTGTGCGGCCCCTTCCCTTAGACTCCTCTGGGCCCTCGTGACATAGGCTCAGAAGACTGCCAGCCTCAAGCCTTACCTCTTCCAAGGGACGGCCACACCGTCTTCCAGGATCTTCTGTCCCATGAATCTCAGTTGCTGTTTGGAACTCAAAGGAGAGAAAAGACCCTGCCTGCGGGGTCTCTTTGGGCTGGGGCCTTCCCCCGTGGGCTGCTCTCCCTCATTCTCCTTTTCTTCTTGCTTCTCTTCATCCTCCTCCTCCTCCTTCTCCTCGTTCCCCTCCTCCTCCTCCTCGTCCTCCTCCTCAGGGGTGCTCTCGGATTCCACATTGCCCATCCACTGGGCCATGTTGAGATGAAAGACACGGCAGCTGAAGCCCTGCAGGACGCCAAACTTCACGTGCTGCTGGAGGATCTCCAAGGTGGAGAAGACCCGGCAGCAGGCCATGCACCTGAAGCCGGTCTCCATGGTCAGCATCCAGTCCGCTGTCTTGGCGCTGGGTCTCTCCTCGACGGCAGGTGGCCCTGATGGGCTGCCTGGCTCTGCTCTTTCCTCATACTCTTTCTCCTCCCCAGTGGGCTCACTGTCAGACAGGAGGCTTTCGGTGGACACATCAGAAGAGGGGTCAGTGGCTACTGCGCACACATCCTCAGGAAGGGTCACTTCTTCTATCGTCAGCTGCTTTTCAGGCAACTCCAAGGGTTTCTTTGTCTTCCAGGAGACAGCGACACCCTTGTTCACTTGTACCTGCATGTAGTATATTTTCATGCCCCTTTCCTCTTTGTCTGGGTGCAGATAGTTCTTACAGGGTGAAGAGGGTGAGGAGGAGACACAGTGTGATGGGGAAGCGGTCTCTCCTTCTTCCTGATCCTGGGCTAGGGGTGGTCTAGGATGGGCAGTGTCTCGATGAAATCTCCGGATTCCTGAAAAAGGAAATTAAGATCATAATAACATGCATGGGCCATGCCGGAAGCTGAGGGAGCAGGTGTGGTAGACGAGAGAGGGACATTGGCACGACATAGCTATGTCGTGAGCTTGGTGTCTGTTGGCCGTAGGACGGAGTGGTGTATCTGGTGTCATCTGTGGGCTTTTCATGTGCGTGGGGGGGGATACTGGAGCGGTGTCTGTATACAGGGGTGTGGAGTATGGTGAGAGGGCTGTAGTATGTGAGGGATGTGGCTGGATGCGTGTACGACGAGGAGTGTGAGTTTGGGAATATCGGTGGTGCATTCCTTGTGGAATGGGGCTGTGGTGCAGGAGAGTACTGTGGAGCACGTGCTTGGGGTTGATGTGCACTGAGAAGGGCTGTGCCTGGTGGGCGCGTGTATGTGTGAGCTGTGTGCACCTGAGCTGGATGGTCCTGCTCTCAGGCTGGAGGTGTATGATGCAGAACTCTGTCCTTCTCTGGAAGCAAAGGCAAAGACAAAGCCTACATTTTCCTCTGAAGATGCTTAATCTGGTCCCTCTTCCCTCCACCTCAAGCCCAGACCTTTCCGGCCCCTGCTCCTTGACTTCCCCACCATGGTAGTAGCAGTATTCACACACACACCCCCAGACTCAGCTGGCATCCACACCCTCGGAACTGCTCAGGCATCCTGCCCAGGCTCCTCCACAGAGGCCTCATCACCTCTGATGACCCTGGATTTCCTCTCAGCCTCCCTGGGATCTGTGTGCCTCCTGCCTCACAGCCAAGCACCCCCTCACCTGAGGAGCCCCGCACCCTTACCAGCGTAGCTGAGCTTGCGCAGAGTAGAAGTACAGAAGAAGTATTTAGAGGCAGAGGAGACCTCCCCTGCCCCTGGGCTGTGGCCTTGGGCCACCACAGTGGATCCAAGCCGAGGGGGATCCTCTTGTGACTTTGAGAGTCCTGAGGGAGGAATGAAAGGCTCAGGGTGGGTTCATCAGTCCTCTGTCCACAAATATTTACTGAGTGTGTGACACGTGTCAGGTGCAGTGAATACACACAGTTGAGAGTGTGGTTCCCAGTGGATCCTCCAGGATTTAATTCCAATCAATACTTATTCTCTCACTGTCTAGTTGGTAATGTAGGCCTCGGTGGTGACTGTGAGTGTGTGGGAAGAGTGAGTGATGTGTATCAGTTAAGTCTGTGGTAAGTGTGGGGTTGGCATGGGGAGCACAGTGCAGACGTGTCTATCTGTGTCTGTGGCCTTGGTGTGCATGGTTTCTGTTCACAAGTCAGGAATTCTGGGACATGTAACTTTTCCTCATTACATGGTGTGGCTTGTATTTATGGTGCGTGTTCATTCATTCATTCACCAAGATTCAGTAAGCAGCTACTCCTGTGTATCCGGCACTCTTCCATTGTTGTAGTCTTTGGTAACGCTGCACATTCTAGTAGGGGAAGACACACACTAAACAAAACTACAATAACTATATAATACATCAGCTGGTGGTAAGTATATAAGGGTTGCCAGACTTAGCGAACAAGAATACAAGGCACCCAGTTAAATTTCAGTTTCAGATAAACCCAGAATAATTTTTTAGTGTAAGTATTCCCATGCAGTATTTGGCCTGACTTAGTTTTAGTGTAAGTAGGGCCCATACAATATGTGGGACATACGGATACTGAAAAATTACTTGTTGTTTATCTGGAATTCAAATTGAACTGGATAGCCCATATTTTCTCTGGCAATCCTGACATGGGTTACTGAGACTGTGGTTTCCTGTGGTTTGTACAAAGCGGGTCTGGCATTACTCAAGAATGTGTTATAAGTGTGGTGTGTATGACACGTGACTGGTTCTTATAGAGGTATTTAGAGATGGCTGAAGTTAGCTGTGTTTGTGCAAGAGTTGAGGAGATACATGTATATATAGGGTGTGTGTGTGTGTGTGTGTCCTATATATATAGTGTGTGTGTCTATATACATATCTCATCTCCAGCGTTTGGTGTTGGAGGAGAGGATTGTGATACAGGTGGGTTGTATGAGAACGTAGTATAGGAGGGATGCGTGTATATACCTCCATGTGCTGTGTGTGGTTTACTAAGGAAGTTATATGTGGGGTGTGTGATATTTTTGCTGTATCAGAGTGTACATGGGTGTATGAGTTACTGTCTCATAAAACACCCCTAACAAGAATTCTGTATACACTCTTATGTACACCGAGTGTCAGCCTGGTCCAGGCAGGGTGACAAGAACTTTACCACGCAGACTTTATATCTGGTAAGCACTCTACCCCCATTCATCTCGCTCTTCTCTGCACTACCACACACACACACACACACACACAGACACACACACACACTCACACACCCACACACACACAGGAACATAGAGCAAAATATTCTGAATGGTCAGGGGCAGTCATTGCCTTCCCCAGCCTGTCCCAGCCACTGCCTGGAAATCTGCCTGCTGTCTAGAGCTCCATTCCCAGGGCCCATCCTACAGTCTCCAGGGCCCTGGGCCTGGTAGGAGCTACTGGGCTCTAATCTGGGGCAGAGGCCTCTAGCTGGAGCTCTGGGGTGACCACCCCTCTCCCAGGGCAAGCTACTCGCCTACATTTAATGCACGCAGGCACCACGTGGCCCGTGGCTCTCAGAGCTCCCCGCAGGACCCTGAGGACATTTCTCACCCCCGCTCACGTGGTCTCAGTCTCTGGAAAACCCTTCCCTTCCCTTGATCTCCTTTGGGAAATTCTTCCTGTAGAAGGAATAAAACCTCCTTGCTTTCAATATGACACCATCCCTAGACAAACAATCTTCTTTCAAAGTACATTCCACTTGTCAAGATATTTTTCAACAGGGCCTTCAACTCATGGGGCTTCTCTTTCCACTTTGGTAAAAGAGGCCAAGCAACTCATGGGTCTCTCTCAGCATCCTTGCATCCTTCACATCCCCCACCTCATGACCCCAGGGAAAGATCCAAGAGAATAAGAGAGAAATCGGGATCTGAGAAAAGCTGCACCTCTAGGTCTGTGCAAGCAGGATGCAGCCTGCTGTGAGTCCAACAAAGCTCCAGGCCCGGCTGCCCCAGGAGAGAGTCCTCAGACCAGCGGAGCTGACCTCCCATCTCCCAGGGGGAATCTGGCCGTTCTGTGCCGTCTCACACCACAGGGACCCTCTGGATAGATACGGCAGCATCAGTGAGACAAGGTCTCTCGCTCCCTGCTTCACAGGTGACACGTTCTCAGTCCCCCGCTTCCTAGAGAAGCTTCAGTTTGGCAGAAACCCATGTGCCCCAGACAAGTTGCCCCCCACATACCTCCTCCATTCTCGGCAGTTTCCTGGGACTCTTCATTTTCCAGATGTTTCCTCTTTTGTCGCCGTTCCATCGTACCAACTAGAAGTCTCCCTTAGAAGATGCCTCAAGAGATGTCCAACTCCTCCTCTTCCCTACAGGTTGGCCCTTCTTGGCTCTTGGGCAATCCGTTGAAATGATTCAATACAAATAAAAATGGTCAAGTCTCCTAAATGGCTGAAAAACTTGTACCACTTAGTGAACCAGCAGTACTGCCTAGTGCTCACCAGGGCTGTTATGTTTGCAAGGTTGCCAGGCGCACAGTGGAATTCTGTGACCTCAGTGATGACATCAGAACATTCGGTGGACCTAGGTTGAGCACAGTGTCTGCAGTCGCACAGGCCCCATTTTCAAGAACAATTCCTTTTTCCCAGCCGAAGCTTTCCCGTGAAAGGGAAAGGTTCATACCGTATCTATTATATATTGTATCATACCATGTCTATTATAAAATTCACATTTTGATTGGAGATCTTTTAATGTCTTTTCTAGAGAGATTTAATATGAATATTTTAAATGGTCTCCAGTTTCCCACTGGATTATTGACATTTTAAACTCTGCACTTCAATTTTCCCTCAATACGTGTAATTTTGTCACGGCTATTTCTGTACTTAAAGATGAGGAACTATATAATTGATTTCTTCATTTTTTCCCCATCTCTTTCCAAGGTACTGCATTTGATTGTGTCTTGCAACTGAGTGAAAAATGCTAGTCCTTGAGTAAGGACATTGGGCCCTTTAGCAAGTAACTCAACCTATCTGGGCTTCAGCTTCTGTATGTGCGATCAAGAGGCTTGGACTAGCTGACTTTTCAAATGCTGTGTTTCTTTGATTCACTCTCACTTACTGATCTGCTCCTTAAGAAGAGGGTCTGTTCTCATAAAGTAACAACAGTCTTTTCCTAACCTTGGGTTGGGCGGAGTTTATCTGTTCGTACTCAGTTTGTTAGTTATATTGCCTTCTACGTATGCTTAGCTCTGAATAATTTATATGGCTCTTGTGACAATTTTTAGATCTTCTTTTTTATTATTTTTCTTTTACAGATTCTAATTTGTTATCGCCAGTGTAGAGGAGCCTGATTGACTTTTAAAATTTATTGATCTTGTATGTGTGTGCCTTGTTGAACCGTCTTATTAGTTCCTGCTAGTTTATCTGTGGGTTCTTTTGGGTCTCCTAGATAAATGAGCATATTAAATGTAAATAATGTGTTCTTTGGATAAAGTTTATTTTCTTGCATCTCTATGTATAGAAACAATATGTTGAATTGATTTAAATATTTAAATACTTACATACCTGTTATCACAATCTAACATTCTTTATCTTATTTTCTTTCAATCAATATTATGTTTTCAAGATTTATCCACGTGAATCCATATAGATCTAGGTCTTTGATTTTTGACTGTTTGATATTATTTGATCACATGCATATAGCATCATTTATTTTCCATTCAAGCATTATTGGACAATTGGATTGTTTCCCTCCCTTCTCTAGAACAAACAACATTTCCTAGAATATCCCTGAAGATGTCTGACAGTCGAGAAGGGCCAGGCTGCCCGAAGGATTGCTACTTGCTTTTAGCCACCTTCCAACAGGCCGTCTCCAGCCAGCAATTTGAAGCACAGCTGAAATGAGAACTGCCCCAAATGTGAAGATCTTAAGAGCTTCCTAGAAGGTGGGAGGTTAATGATAGGCATCCTGCTGGGATCCCAGGGGAGTCTGAGCTGGCCTGAAGCTCATCTTCCTCCTCCACCTCTCAAGAGAAATGTGGAGGAAAGAAGACTTCAAAAACTGTGAGCAGGCAGAGGGAGAGATATTGGGGGCCGAAGCTGTAACTGAGGTCTTGGAGTGGGCTGTGAGCACGCAGAGCCTCTAGAGAGCCAGGCTCTGCCTTCTGAGAACTTCTCCCCTAAGGCTGCTCATAATTCACGTGATACCAGCCATATAGAGCCGACTTGGCCCACACTGTCACAGAAAGCCTTATCAGAATCTCTTCTTCTTCATACACTCTTGTGTCTGTTACTTGGTTATTGCCTTTGGTACTCCACTGATGTGAACCACAGTCGCCGGGGGATGGAGGACACTAGTGACCCATCTTGCTCTGTGGCCTCCGTCCACAGCTTGAGGGTAAGGGAAGAGGCCAAATGAGGGTCAAGAAGGAAAGATGGAGTTTGAAGAGAAGACCTGAGTTAAGGGTGTCTTCTCAAGTCCTGATGACTGAAATGTAGCTCCAGTACCTGAAGTCCTGCTTGTTCTCAAGGCTGACCGCGGGGCTGGGTGCACTCAGTGAAGGAACCGTATACACTTAGTATTTCCTTGCTTGCTCACACTTGCCCTCCTCTGATACACACTCTGCAAGACTGACCTTCCCCTGAAACAACTTTCCACCTGCTACTGTCATCTCATGAACATTTGCTTCCCCTTCCTAGTGCCCCCCTAGAATGCCATTGCAGCCAATTCATAATTTGATAATCATGTTGCTTTCCATAGTCTCAGCAACTTCTGATAAATTTTATTCACTTTATTCCATAGTCTTCACCCATCAATCATCTTCCTTAACTTCCTAGCTGCAGGTTAAACCATTCGGCATCATTACTTTTTCTTTCTCTTCTTTGGCAAATCCTTTCTATCTTTTAAGGTCTTTTTCTTGTCTCTCTACCATCCTGCCTTCCTGAACTTCTTTTTTTTCCGTTTAAGTAACCTTTCAATCTCCTTCCCCAGTTTCCTCATAAACATTGAGAGTTTATTCCTCACACGTTAGACAGCGGTTTATGAATGGCCAGGCATAACGGACTCAGAATGAGTTGGCACCCCCGAGGTACCTGTCTTGCTGGGGAGCCACAGGTGAAGGGCTGGCTGCTGGACACATGTTTGCATGGAGTCAGGCTGAGTGGCCTCAGGGTGTTTGCCCTGCACTTGTGTGTGTTTCTCTCTCGTTGGTTTCCTTGTCCAGCCACCTGTGACCTCCCTCCATCCAGCCCAGGGAATCCTTCTCATCACAGGGGTAGGATGTTTGTCTCATTTTCCATCACATCCTTTCCCCAAAGTTTGGTTGTGAGTTGTTCCCATTCCAAAGACCTTTCCTCTTTGAAGAGAAAAGAGAACATCTTTTCTCTCCTTTCCTCTCACTTCACTTCTGCTCTATTATCTCCTCCGTCCAGAATGGCCCACTGACTCAGATGGGTGTAGATCCGAAGATGGCAAGAACTGCCAGCAATTCTGAGATAATAATACGGATGGATCAGGAAAACTTGAAAACCTTTATCCCGCCACATTAAAAAAAATTGCACTTCCAATGTATTCAGAGTCTCAGTGTAGAAACACAAATGATAGAGAAATTGAATGACACTCAAGTTTTTCTTTCCTCCTTTCCTGATTTATTCTAATCCTCCATGCTAACATGATGAACTATTTGTTAGGTAAAGTTTCAGACATTTTCTACCCATGCACACTTTTCTTCTTTTCACATAAGAGTGTGAACTAGGTCACTTTCAACATGCTGTGATTCTGTGATTCACTGTCTCCCACCGAGTCATCCACTGATCAAGTCATCTGTTTCACGGAGAACTATTTCCAATAGCTAATAGCCAATGTCTGTGGAGTGCTTACTCTGTGTCGGTTTCTTGTAACTACTTTACAGATCATTTGTACAACGTACCCATGGACCAGGTACAATTATGACCCCCAAGTGACAGATAAGTGCAGATAAGTACAAATACATACAGAGGCCAAGTGACTTGCCCAAGACACTGGAGCAAATCAAAATCCATGCCTCTGTAAGCATTTTGCTCTATTGCCTCTGTCTGGGAGGCTTGATGATTTGGCAACTAAAACCTTAAATATCATGTTCCATTTTTATATCTGTGACACAAGCGTGGGGCTGTGATATGGGGTAACTAACCTGACTACTTTTGAAAACCCTTATGCACCTGGATGAAAGTAAGCCAGGGACTGCAAGCTATAGATTTAAGGTTTCCTACCAACTTTTAAAAATAGCTTCTTGAATGCAATTTACGTAGTGTCAAGTCTAGGATGTAGTCCAAATAGTAACAGAAAAATGGAGATATGTAGAAAAATACTTAAAGTTGACAAGTATTGGGAGTGTAGTATTTTGGGGGCCAGTGTGTAGACCACAGGAAAACTTGCTGTTTCCTTCCCAAAGGGAAGAGCCCTACGTTGCAACTGCCAAGGTCCCTGGGGCAGCAATTGTGCTCACTGCTTAGTAAAGAAGCATCCTCAGTTTGATAGAATCATATGGGAGCCTTACATTTGGTTAGCAGTTCTACATTCTTGATGTAATAATATTTTCAGGGTGTGGGAGGGTATCAAGCTCTGAAAATACCCTTGGAGAGATTTGCTTATTAAGTTTGGCTTTTTCAATCTCCCTACTACTTCTTGACTAAACACCAGGCGGTTTCCTTCACTTTTCAGAACCATGTTGTTTTTCCCTTGTCTAATGAACTTTGAAATACTTTTGGATGAGCTATTAAGTTTGGGAGAAAATAAACATCTCTTTAAAATAAGGAAGATAATAACAATGACAAGTAGAAAAAGCTCTAAAACAGAGAATATCCTCCATTCTAGCCAATGACTGGGAGTGGAAGGTGCGTGCTCGCTGTCCAGGACGTAGAAATAAAAGCGGAGGAGGCGCTGAGGCGTCTCCTGGATCTCTATGAGCCTCCATCATTTCTGAAGGGTAGGGTTGACAGATAAAATATAGGCTGTTTAGTTAAATATGAATGTCAGAAAAACAACAAGTATATTTTTAAGATAAGTATGCCCCAAATAGTTCATAGGATCTACTTATACTAAAATTAATGACTTATTATTCATGTGAAGTTCAAGTTTAACTGGGTATCCTGTACTTTTATTTACTAAATCTGACAGCCCTACTGATGATCCACAATGGAGGCAGTTGAGGAGCGGTACATGCTGGCTCTCGGACAGTCAGAAATGGCTTCAGCAGATCCAGGTACAGTATGAAATTCTTTTTGGATGTAGCTCAGAAGCCATGGCCAGCCCTTGACTGCAAGTACTGCCTCGGGTTTCCCTGAGGTGGGGTAAGCCTTCCTCTTAATGGCCTCTTGGTAAGTCTGGAAGACCATATCCAAGGGGAGCCCCAAAGTCAGTTTCATCCTCACAACCATGTTTCCAATTCCTGGAATTGGCTGCATGTGACTCACAAGAGCTGAGGAGGTTTGTGGAAATTGGGAGTGTCATAGCTTGAACCCTTTGTAGGTAAAGTTTTGCTGTTGTGAGAGTTTTAACAGGAGCAATGTGAAAGACTCCAGGTCCCCAGGTAGAGAGAAATAATTCTACCTGTGTGTATGTGACAAGTCTCTAATAGTTCAGAGAGCAAGTATCTGGTCTTAGAAAGACTGATCCAAGCTTGGATGTTTCTGGTGACAAGGCAAGGTCCTGAGTTTCAAGTTCACTTTTATGGTTGAGGAGACAATAAGGTGGTCAGAAGGGAAATCATGGAGGAGACCTTGGCTTCATCCATTGTGCAGGCTTGTATATGTGGTTCTATGTAAATTGTGTTTCAAAGGTGGAGCTTGTTTACAACTATGAACATTCTCCGATGTGCTTTTTGGACCTTCATTCCCAGAGCGTGAGCAGTGCCGAGGCTCTAGAAATGCCATGGATATTCTGAGCTGTCAGTGGCATTTCCCACGTACTGTTCCCCTGGTGCCGCTCCTTGAAATGTCCAAAGGGATTATCATCTGTCTTGTGGCGGGTCCTAGCATTGTGAAAGGAAGCTGCTGCACCTGGCTCAGAGGATTTCGGATGTGGTGGGAGGAGGAGTAGTACTACGACTATAAATTGTATCACAGCATATCTATTCCATCTTGAGAGTGGGGTTGGGGGGTTATGAAGGGGGGCTTTTATTGTACTTTTATACACTGTACCCTTGAAACTAATTCAATTTTTTAAAATTAATTAATTTATTTTGGGCTGCATTGGGTCTTTGTTGCTGCTAGCGGGCATTCTCTAGTTGCAGTGAGCCGGGGCTCCTCTTGGCTGTGGTGCACGGGCTTCTCATTGCAGTGGCTTCTCTTGTTGCGGACCATGGGCTCTAGGCACGCAGGCTTCCGTAGTCGTGGCACGTGGGCTCGGTTGATGTGGCACACGGGCTCTAGAGCGCAGGCTCAGTAGTTGTGGCCTGCGGGCTTAGTTACTCCGTGGCACGTGGGATCTTCCCAGACCAGGGCTCGAACCCATGTCCCCTGCATTCACAGGCATATTCTTAACTACTGCTCCACCAGGGAAGCCCAATAATTCAGTTTTTTATAAAGAGAAGATTCCTAATATTATTCCAAAATTTTAAAAATATGTAGTTGGATAACACTATGAAAAATTAACTGATATATTCTTTTATTATTTCTCTTTGCTCCCTGGATTTTTTTTCCTCATCCAGTCAGCTAGGCACTGTGAGCTCACTGCATTAGGAAGGTAAAGACTCAGCAGAAATGAGGGAGAGAAAAAGAAAATTCTCAGCTTTGGAATGTTCACAACGGAGGCTACAGTTAAACAGGTGAGAATTCTGTGAACAAAAACTAAATGTCGTCTCAAATGCAAAAAAGTATTCTCTGCACTGGGAGGCAGGAGAGGGAGGGAGGGAAGGACTGAAGGAGAGAGATCAGTGTGGCCAGGGACTTGGAAACTGTGCTTGAGGACGATATGCCCAGGAAGAGAATCAGAATCTGGAGAAGATTCAGCCTTCACGTGATCATTGCCTCCAGCCAGCACCCTCATCTCAGACGTTGGGAAATTCAGAGAGAGAGTGGGAGTACGTCAGCAGGGCCACGTGCAGAGTCTGTGTGGCAGGGGTTTTGGCCGTTCCCTATTTGTGAGGAGTCCCCAGCAATTTGCAGGCCTCTTCTGGAAAATGCTGGCGGACGTCTCTAGTGCTTATGTGAAAGCTTGTTCACAAACCTTGAAAGATACAGATGTAGCTGACAGATAGATGCATAGATAGAAAAATGTCATTAAATCAAAGCTCCAGGAAAGGTTTGGAAAATGCCCTTTATTGCATAGGACGCTTCTATTGTCATATGATGTTAGACTGAGTGCCGGTCCCTTCATCCTCCTTCAGACCACGGCATTCTGTCTGCTACTCTCCCGAGGGTCCTTTCTTCTCCCTGGAAGGGATAAAGCAAATGAGGTAGAACAGGAAGAGACAAGAAGCACTCCAAGCTCTGCTGGTCAGGGTTACCCTCCAGCATTGCCTTAATGCTCAGAGCCACACACACCACAGTGAGCTTGGCTCCAGATCAACTACCACGCCACGAAGGTTCTGGAACATTTCCATATCTCGGGGGAACTCATTTCCACGTGACTCTCTTTCCTATTCCCCTTTGTCACAGAAGGCTAGGTCCAGTGGTCAGGGTGAGATCTCGGCTCAGGCCCAAGGCTCTCAGACCTCAAAGTTCTGGTCCTGCAAGGGCCCCTGTCCTCTCTTGAGACCACTCCTGGCTCTCTCTGCCGAGAAGGAGCTGCTGGCAGTACGTCCTCTAAGAGTTGAGGTCCATCGTGCAGACCCTGAGAAAACTCCTAGGAAAAGGCTCCACCTTCTTGTTTACGTCAACAGAGGTCAATGCCTTTGTTAGTGCTGGGTGTGTCCCATTTGATGCAACTGCAGAGCCATTAGGTCAACCAGCACATGTGTGCGGCCCCTTCCCTTAGACTCCTCTGGGCCCTCGTGACATAGGCTCAGAAGACTGCCAGCCTCAAGCCTTACCTCTTCCAAGGGACGGCCACACCGTCTTCCAGGATCTTCTGTCCCATGAATCTCAGTTGCTGTTTGGAACTCAAAGGAGAGAAAAGACCCTGCCTGCGGGGTCTCTTTGGGCTGGGGCCTTCCCCCGTGGGCTGCTCTCCCTCATTCTCCTTTTCTTCTTGCTTCTCTTCATCCTCCTCCTCCTCCTTCTCATCGTTCCCCTCCTCCTCCTCCTCGTCCTCCTCCTCAGGGGTGCTCTCGGATTCCACATTGCCCATCCACTGGGCCATGTTGAGATGAAAGACACGGCAGCTGAAGCCCTGCAGGACGCCAAACTTCACGTGCTGCTGGAGGATCTCCAAGGTGGAGAAGACCCGGCAGCAGGCCATGCACCTGAAGCCGGTCTCCATGGTCAGCATCCAGTCCGCTGTCTTGGCGCTGGGTCTCTCCTCGACGGCAGGTGGCCCTGATGGGCTGCCTGGCTCTGCTCTTTCCTCATACTCTTTCTCCTCCCCAGTGGGCTCACTGTCAGACAGGAGGCTTTCGGTGGACACATCAGAAGAGGGGTCAGTGGCTACTGCGCACACATCCTCAGGAAGGGTCACTTCTTCTATCGTCAGCTGCTTTTCAGGCAACTCCAAGGGTTTCTTTGTCTTCCAGGAGACAGCGACACCCTTGTTCACTTGTACCTGCATGTAGTATATTTTCATGCCCTTTCCTCTTTGTCTGGGTGCAGATAGTTCTTACAGGGTGAAGAGGGTGAGGAGGAGACACAGTGTGATGGGGAAGCGGTCTCTCCTTCTTCCTGATCCTGGGCTAGGGGTGGTCTAGGCTGGGCAGTGTCTCGATGAAATCTCCGGATTCCTGAAAAAGGAAATGAAAATCATAATAACATGCATGGGCCATGCCAGAAGCTGAGGGAGCAGGTGTGGTAGACGAGAGAGGGACATTGGCACGACATAGCTATGTCGTGAGCTTGGTGTCTGTTGGCCATAGGACGGAGTGGTGTATCGGGTGTCATCTGTGGTCTTTTCATGTGCGTGGGGGGGGATACTGGAGCGGTGTCTGTATACAGGGGTGTGGAGTATGGTGGTGAGGGCTGTAGTATGTGAGGGATGCGGCTGGATGCGTGTACGACGAGGAGTGTGAGTTTGGGAATATCGGTGGTGCATTCCTTGTGGAATGGGGCTGTGGTGCAGGAGAGTACTGTGGAGCACGTGCTTGGGGTTGATGTGCACTGAGAAGGGCTGTGCCTGGAGGGCGCGTGTATGTGTGAGCTGTGTGCACCTGAGCTGGATGGTCCTGCTCTCAGGCTGGAGGTGTATGATGCAGAACTCTGTCCTTCTCTGGAAGCAAAGGCAAAGACAAAGCCTACATTTTCCTCTGAAGATGCTTAATCTGGTCCCTCTTCCCTCCACCTCAAGCCCAGACCTTTCCGGCCCCTGCTCCTTGACTTCCGCACCATGGTAGTAGCAGTATTCACACACACACCCCCAGACTCAGCTGGCATCCACACCCTCGGAACTGCTCAGGCATCCTGCCCAGGCTCCTCCACAGAGGCCTCATCACCTCTGATGACCCTGGATTTCCTCTCAGCCTCCCTGGGATCTGTGTGCCTCCTGCCTCACAGCCAAGCACCCCCTCACCTGAGGAGCCCCGCGCCCTTACCAGCGTAGCTGAGCTTGCGCAGAGTAGAAGTACAGAAGAAGTATTTAGAGGCAGAGGAGACCTCCCCTGCCCCTGGGCTGCGGCCTTGGGCCACCACAGTGGATCCAAGCCGAGGGGGATCCTCTTGTGACTTTGAGAGTCCTGAGGGAGGAATGAAAGGCTCAGGGTGGGTTCATCAGTCCTCTGTCCACAAATATTTACTGAGTGTGTGACACGTGTCAGGTGCAGTGAATACACACAGTTGAGAGTGTGGTTCCCAGTGGATCCTCCAGGATTTAATTCCAATCAATACTTATTCTCTCACTGTCTAGTTGGTAATGTAGGCCTCGGTGGTGACTGTGAGTGTGTGGGAAGAGTGAGTGATGTGTATCAGTTAAGTCTGTGGTAAGTGTGGGGTTGGCATGGGGAGCACAGTGCAGACGTGTCTATCTGTGTCTGTGGCCTTTGTGTGCATGGTTTCTGTTCACAAGTCAGGAATTCTGGGACATGTAACTTTTCCTCATTACATGGTGTGGCTTGTATTTATGGTGCGTGTTCATTCATTCATTCACCAAGATTCAGTAAGCAGCTACTCCTGTGTATCCGGCACTCTTCCATTGTTGTAGTCTTTGGTAACGCTGCACATTCTAGTAGGGGAAGACACACACTAAACAAAACTATAATAAATATATAATACATCAGCTGGTGGTAAGTATATAAGGGCTGCCAGACTTAGCGAACAAGAATACAAGGCACCCAGTTAAATTTCAGTTTCAGATAAACCCAGAATAATTTTTTAGTGTAAGTATTCCCATGCAGTATTTGGCCTGACTTAGTTTTAGTGTAAGTAGGGCCCATACAATATGTGGGACATACGGATACTGAAAAATTACTTGTTGTTTATCTGGAATTCAAATTGAACTGGATAGCCCATATTTTCTCTGGCAATCCTGACATGGGTTACTGAGACTGTGGTTTACTGTGGTTTGTACAAAGCGGGTCTGGCATTACTCAAGAATGTGTTATAAGTGTGGTGTGTATGACACGTGACTGGTTCTTATAGAGGTATTTAGAGATGGCTGAAGTTAGCTGTGTTTGTGCAAGAGTTGAGGAGATACATGTATATATAGGGTGTGTGTGTGTGTGTGTGTCCTATATATATAGTGTGTGTGTCTATATACATATCTCATCTCCAGCGTTTGGTGTTGGAGGAGAGGATTGTGATACAGGTGGGTTGTATGAGAACGTAGTATAGGAGGGATGCGTGTATATACCTCCATGTGCTGTGTGTGGTTTACTAAGGAAGTTATATGTGGGGTGTGTGATATTTTTGCTGTATCAGAGTGTACATGGGTGTATGAGTTACTGTCTCATAAAACACCCCTAACAAGAATTCTGTATACACTCTTATGTACACCGAGTGTCAGCCTGGTCCAGGCAGGGTGACAAGAACTTTACCACGCAGACTTTATATCTGGTAAGCACTCTACCCCCATTCATCTCGCTCTTCTCTGCACTACCACACACACAAACACACACACACAGACACACACACACACTCACACACCCACACACACACAGGAACATAGAGCAAAATATTCTGAATGGTCAGGGGCAGTCATTGCCTTCCCCAGCCTGTCCCAGCCACTGCCTGGAAATCTGCCTGCTGTCTAGAGCTCCATTCCCAGGGCCCATCCTACAGTCTCCAGGGCCCTGGGCCTGGTAGGAGCTACTGGGCTCTAATCTGGGGCAGAGGCCTCTAGCTGGAGCTCTGGGGTGACCACCCCTCTCCCAGGGCAAGCTACTCGCCTACATTTAATGCACGCAGGCACCACGTGGCCCGTGGCTCTCAGAGCTCCCCGCAGGACCCTGAGGACATTTCTCACCCCCGCTCACGTGGTCTCAGTCTCTGGAAAACCCTTCCCTTCCCTTGATCTCCTTTGGGAAATTCTTCCTGTAGAAGGAATAAAACCTCCTTGCTTTCAATATGACACCATCCCTAGACAAACAATCTTCTTTCAAAGTACATTCCACTTGTCAAGATATTTTTCAACAGGGCCTTCAACTCATGGGGCTTCTCTTTCCACTTTGGTAAAAGAGGCCAAGCAACTCATGGGTCTCTCTCAGCATCCTTGCATCCTTCACATCCCCCACCTCATGACCCCAGGGAAAGATCCAAGAGAATAAGAGAGAAATCGGGATCTGAGAAAAGCTGCACCTCTAGGTCTGTGCAAGCAGGATGCAGCCTGCTGTGAGTCCAACAAAGCTCCAGGCCCGGCTGCCCCAGGAGAGGGTCCTCAGACCAGCGGAGCTGACCTCCCATCTCCCAGGGGGCATCTGGCCGTTCTGTGCCGTCTCACACCACAGGGACCCTCTGGATAGATACGGCAGCATCAGTGAGACAAGGTCTCTCGCTCCCTGCTTCACAGGTGACACGTTCTCAGTCCCCCGCTTCCTAGAGAAGGTTCAGTTTGGCAGAAACCCATGTGCCCCAGACAAGTTGCCCCCCACATACCTCCTCCATTCTCGGCAGTTTCCTGGGACTCTTCATTTTCCAGATGTTTCCTCTTTTGTCGCCGTTCCATCGTACCAACTAGAAGTCTCCCTTAGAAGATGCCTCAAGAGATGCCCAACTCCTCCTCTTCCCTACAGGTTGGCCCTTCTTGGCTCTTGGGCAATCCGTTGAAATGATTCAATACAAATAAAAATGGTCAAGTCTCCTAAATGGCTGAAAAACTTGTACCACTTAGTGAACCAGCAGTACTGCCTAGTGCTCACCAGGGCTGTTATGTTTGCAAGGTTGCCAGGCGCACAGTGGAATTCTGTGACCTCAGTGATGACATCAGAGCATTCGGTGGACCTAGGTTGAGCACAGTGTCTGCAGTAGCACAGGCCCCATTTTCAAGAACAATTCCTTTTTCCCAGCCGAAGCTTTCCCGTGAAAGGGAAAGGTTCATACCGTATCTATTATAAATTGTATCATACCATGTCTATTATAAAATTCACATTTTGATTGGAGATCTTTTAATGTCTTTTCTAGAGAGATTGAATATGAATATTTTAAATGGTCTCCAGTTTCCCACTGGATTATTGACATTTTAAACTCTGCACTTCAATTTTCCCTCAATACGTGTAATTTTGTCACGGCTATTTCTGTACTTAAAGATGAGGAACTATATAATTGATTTCTTCATTTTTTCCCCATCTCTTTCCAAGGTACTGCATTTGATTGTGTCTTGCAACTGAGTGAAAAATGCTAGTCCTTGAGTAAGGACATTGGGCCCTTTAGCAAGTAACTCAACCTATCTGGGTTTCAGCTTCTGTATGTGCGATCAAGAGGCTTGGACTAGCTGACTTTTCAAATGCTGTGTTTCTTTGATTCACTCTCACTTACTGATCTGCTCCTTAAGAAGAGGGTCTGTTCTCATAAAGTAACAACAGTCTTTTCCTAACCTTGGGTTGGGCGGAGTTTATCTGTTCGTACTCAGTTTGTTAGTTATATTGCCTTCTACGTATGCTTAGCTCTGAATAATTTATATGGCTCTTGTGACAATTTTTAGATCTTCTTTTTTATTATTTTTCTTTTACAGATTCTAATTTGTTATCGCCAGTGTAGAGGAGCCTGATTGACTTTTAAAATTTATTGATCTTGTATGTGTGTGCCTTGTTGAACCGTCTTATTAGTTCCTGCTAGTTTATCTGTGGGTTCTTTTGGGTCTCCTAGATAAATGAGCATATTAAATGTAAATAATGTGTTCTTTGGATAAAGTTTATTTTCTTGCATCTCTATGTATAGAAACAATATGTTGAATTGATTTAAATATTTAAATACTTACATACCTGTTATCACAATCTAACATTCTTTATCTTATTTTCTTTCAATCAATATTATGTTTTCAAGATTTATCCACGTGAATCCATATAGATCTAGGTCTTTGATTTTTGACTGTTTGATATTATTTGATCACATGCATATAGCATCATTTATTTTCCATTCAAGCATTATTGGACAATTGGATTGTTTCCCTCCCTTCTCTAGAACAAACAACATTTCCTAGAATATCCCTGAAGATGTCTGACAGTCGAGAAGGGCCAGGCTGCCCGAAGGATTGCTACTTGCTTTTAGCCACCTTCCAACAGGCCGTCTCCAGCCAGCAATTTGAAGCACAGCTGAAATGAGAACTGCCCCAAATGTGAAGATCTTAAGAGCTTCCTAGAAGGTGGGAGGTTAATGATAGGCATCCTGCTGGGATCACAGGGGAGTCTGAGCTGGCCTGAAGCTCATCTTCCTCCTCCACCTCTCAAGAGAAATGTGGAGGAAAGAAGACTTCAAAAACTGTGAGCAGGCAGAGGGAGAGATATTGGGGGCCGAAGCTGTAACTGAGGTCTTGGAGTGGGCTGTGAGCACGCAGAGCCTCTAGAGAGCCAGGCTCTGCCTTCTGAGAACTTCTCCCCTAAGGCTGCTCATAATTCACGTGATACCAGCCATATAGAGCCGACTTGGCCCACACTGTCACAGAAAGCCTTATCAGAATCTCTTCTTCTTCATACACTCTTGTGTCTGTTACTTGGTTATTGCCTTTGGTACTCCACTGATGTGAACCACAGTCGCCGGGGGATGGAGGACACTAGTGACCCATCTTGCTCTGTGGCCTCCGTCCACAGCTTGAGGGTAAGGGAAGAGGCCAAATGAAGGTCAAGAAGGAAAGATGGAGTTTCAAGAGAAGACCTGAGTTAAGGGTGTCTTCTCAAGTCCTGATGACTGAAATGTAGCTCCAGTACCTGAAGTCCTGCTTGTTCTCAAGGCTGACCGCGGGGCTGGGTGCACTCAGTGAAGGAACCGTATACACTTAGTATTTCCTTGCTTGCTCACACTTGCCCTCCTCTGATACACACTCTGCAAGACTGACCTTCCCCTGAAACAACTTTCCACCTGCTACTGTCATCTCATGAACATTTGCTTCCCCTTCCTAGTGCCCCCCTAGAATGCCATTGCAGCCAATTCATAATTTGATAATCATGTTGCTTTCCATAATCTCAGCAACTTCTGATAAATTTTATTCACTTTATTCCATAGTCTTCACCCATCAATCATCTTCCTTAACTTCCTAGCTGCAGGTTAAACCATTCGGCATCATTACTTTTTCTTTCTCTTCTTTGGCAAATCCTTTCTATCTTTTAAGGTCTTTTTCTTGTCTCTCTACCATCCTGCCTTCCTGAACTTCTTTTTTTCCGTTTAAGTAACCTTTCAATCTCCTTCCCCAGTTTCCTCATAAACATTGAGAGTTTATTCCTCACACGTTAGACAGCGGTTTATGAATGGCCAGGCATAACGGACTCAGAATGAGTTGGCACCCCCGAGGTACCTGTCTTGCTGGGGAGCCACAGGTGAAGGGCTGGCTGCTGGACACATGTTTGCATGGAGTCAGGCTGAGTGGCCTCAGGGTGTTTGCCCTGCACTTGTGTGTGTTTCTCCCTCGTTGGTTTCCTTGTCCAGCCACCTGTGACCTCCCTCCATCCAGCCCAGGGAATCCTTCTCATCACAGGGGTAGGATGTTTGTCTCATTTTCCATCACATCCTTTCCCCAAAGTTTGGTTGTGAGTTGTTCCCATTCCAAAGACCTTTCCTCTTTGAAGAGAAAAGAGAACATCTTTTCTCTCCTTTCCTCTCACTTCACTTCTGCTCTATTATCTCCTCCGTCCAGAATGGCCCACTGACTCAGATGGGTGTAGATCCGAAGATGGCAAGAACTGCCAGCAATTCTGAGATAATAATACGGATGGATCAGGAAAACTTGAAAACCTTTATCCCGCCACATTAAAAAAAATTGCACTTCCAATGTATTCAGAGTCTCAGTGTAGAAACACAAATGATAGAGAAATTGAATGACACTCAAGTTTTTCTTTCCTCCTTTCCTGATTTATTCTAATCCTCCATGCTAACATGATGAACTATTTGTTAGGTAAAGTTTCAGACATTTTCTACCCATGCACACTTTTCTTCTTTTCACATAAGAGTGTGAACTAGGTCACTTTCAACATGCTGTGATTCTGTGATTCACTGTCTCCCACCGAGTCATCCACTGATCAAGTCATCTGTTTCACGGAGAACTATTTCCAATAGCTAATAGCCAATGTCTGTGGAGTGCTTACTCTGTGTCGGTTTCTTGTAAGTACTTTACAGATCATTTGTACAACGTACCCATGGACCAGGTACAATTATGACCCCCAAGTGACAGATAAGTGCAGATAAGTACAAATACATACAGAGGCCAAGTGACTTGCCCAAGACACTGGAGCAAATCAAAATCCATGCCTCTGTAAGCATTTTGCTCTATTGCCTCTGTCTGGGAGGCTTGATGATTTGGCAACTAAAACCTTAAATATCATGTTCCATTTTTATATCTGTGACACAAGCGTGGGGCTGTGATATGGGGTAACTAACCTGACTACTTTTGAAAACCCTTATGCACCTGGATGAAAGTAAGCCAGGGACTGCAAGCTATAGATTTAAGGTTTCCTACCAACTTTTAAAAATAGCTTCTTGAATGCAATTTACGAAGTGTCAGGTCTAGGATGTAGTCCAAATAGTAACAGAAAAATGGAGATATGTAGAAAAATACTTAAAGTTGACAAGTATTGGGAGTGTAGTATTTTGGGGGCCAGTGTGTAGACCACAGGAAAACTTGCTGTTTCCTTCCCAAAGGGAAGAGCCCTACGTTGCAACTGCCAAGGTCCCTGGGGCAGCAATTGTGCTCACTGCTTAGTAAAGAAGCATCCTCAGTTTGATAGAATCATATGGGAGCCTTACATTTGGTTAGCAGTTCTACATTCTTGATGTAATAATATTTTCAGGGTGTGGGAGGGTATCAAGCTCTGAAAATACCCTTGGAGAGATTTGCTTATTAAGTTTGGCTTTTTCAATCTCCCTACTACTTCTTGACTAAACACCAGGCGGTTTCCTTCACTTTTCAGAACCATGTTGTTTTTCCCTTGTCTAATGAACTTTGAAATACTTTTGGATGAGCTATTAAGTTTGGGAGAAAATAAACATCTCTTTAAAATAAGGAAGATAATAACAATGACAAGTAGAAAAAGCTCTAAAACAGAGAATATCCTCCATTCTAGCCAATGACTGGGAGTGGAAGGTGCGTGCTCGCTGTCCAGGACGTAGAAATAAAAGCGGAGGAGGCGCTGAGGCGTCTCCTGGATCTCTATGAGCCTCCATCATTTCTGAAGGGTAGGGTTGACAGATAAAATATAGGCTGTTTAGTTAAATATGAATGTCAGAAAAACAACAAGTATATTTTTAAGATAAGTATGCCCCAAATAGTTCATAGGATCTACTTATACTAAAATTAATGACTTATTATTCATGTGAAGTTCAAGTTTAACTGGGTATCCTGTACTTTTATTTACTAAATCTGACAGCCCTACTGATGATCCACAATGGAGGCAGTTGAGGAGCGGTACATGCTGGCTCTCGGACAGTCAGAAATGGCTTCAGCAGATCCAGGTACAGTATGAAATTCTTTTTGGATGTAGCTCAGAAGCCATGGCCAGCCCTTGACTGCAAGTACTGCCTCGGGTTTCCCTGAGGTGGGGTAAGCCTTCCTCTTAATGGCCTTTTGGTAAGTCTGGAAGACCATATCCAAGGGGAGCCCCAAAGTCAGTTTCATCCTCACAACCATGTTTCCAATTCCTGGAATTGGCTGCATGTGACTCACAAGAGCTGAGGAGGTTTGTGGAAATTGGGAGTGTCATAGCTTGAACCCTTTGTAGGTAAAGTTTTGCTGTTGTGAGAGTTTTAACAGGAGCAATGTGAAAGACTCCAGGTCCCCAGGTAGAGAGAAATAATTCTACCTGTGTGTATGTGACAAGTCTCTAATAGTTCAGAGAGCAAGTATCTGGTCTTAGAAAGACTGATCCAAGCTTGGATGTTTCTGGTGACAAGGCAAGGTCCTGAGTTTCAAGTTCACTTTTATGGTTGAGGAGACAATAAGGTGGTCAGAAGGGAAATCATGGAGGAGACCTTGGCTTCATCCATTGTGCAGGCTTGTATATGTGGTTCTATGTAAATTGTGTTTCAAAGGTGGAGCTTGTTTACAACTATGAACATTCTCCGATGTGCTTTTTGGACCTTCATTCCCAGAGCGTGAGCAGTGCCGAGGCTCTAGAAATGCCATGGATATTCTGAGCTGTCAGTGGCATTTCCCACGTACTGTTCCCCTGGTGCCGCTCCTTGAAATGTCCAAAGGGATTATCATCTGTCTTGTGGCGGGTCCTAGCATTGTGAAAGGAAGCTGCTGCACCTGGCTCAGAGGATTTCGGATGTGGTGGGAGGAGGAGTAGTACTACGACTATAAATTGTATCACAGCATATCTATTCCATCTTGAGAGTGGGGTTGGGGGGTTATGAAGGGGGGCTTTTATTGTACTTTTATACACTGTACCCTTGAAACTAATTCAATTTTTTAAAATTAATTAATTTATTTTGGGCTGCATTGGGTCTTTGTTGCTGCTAGCGGGCGTTCTCTAGTTGCAGTGAGCCGGGGCTCCTCTTGGCTGTGGTGCACGGGCTTCTCATTGCAGTGGCTTCTCTTGTTGCGGACCATGGGCTCTAGGCACGCAGGCTTCCGTAGTCGTGGCACGTGGGCTCGGTTGATGTGGCACACGGGCTCTAGAGCGCAGGCTCAGTAGTTGTGGCCTGCGGGCTTAGTTACTCCGTGGCACGTGGGATCTTCCCAGACCAGGGCTCGAACCCATGTCCCCTGCATTCACAGGCATATTCTTAACTACTGCTCCACCAGGGAAGCCCAATAATTCAGTTTTTTATAAAGAGAAGATTCCTAATATTATTCCAAAATTTTAAAAATATGTAGTTGGATAACACTATGAAAAATTAACTGATATATTCTTTTATTATTTCTCTTTGCTCCCTGGATTTTTTTTCCTCATCCAGTCAGCTAGGCACTGTGAGCTCACTGCATTAGGAAGGTAAAGACTCAGCAGAAATGAGGGAGAGAAAAAGAAAATTCTCAGCTTTGGAATGTTCACAACGGAGGCTACAGTTAAACAGGTGAGAATTCTGTGAACAAAAACTAAATGTCGTCTCAAATGCAAAAAAGTATTCTCTGCACTGGGAGGCAGGAGAGGGAGGGAGGGAAGGACTGAAGGAGAGAGATCAGTGTGGCCAGGGACTTGGAAACTGTGCTTGAGGACGATATGCCCAGGAAGAGAATCAGAATCTGGAGAAGATTCAGCCTTCACGTGATCATTGCCTCCAGCCAGCACCCTCATCTCAGACGTTGGGAAATTCAGAGAGAGAGTGGGAGTACGTCAGCAGGGCCACGTGCAGAGTCTGTGTGGCAGGGGTTTTGGCCGTTCCCTATTTGTGAGGAGTCCCCAGCAATTTGCAGGCCTCTTCTGGAAAATGCTGGCGGACGTCTCTAGTGCTTATGTGAAAGCTTGTTCACAAACCTTGAAAGATACAGATGTAGCTGACAGATAGATGCATAGATAGAAAAATGTCATTAAATCAAAGCTCCAGGAAAGGTTTGGAAAATGCCCTTTATTGCATAGGACGCTTCTATTGTCATATGATGTTAGACTGAGTGCCGGTCCCTTCATCCTCCTTCAGACCACGGCATTCTGTCTGCTACTCTCCCGAGGGTCCTTTCTTCTCCCTGGAAGGGATAAAGCAAATGAGGTAGAACAGGAAGAGACAAGAAGCACTCCAAGCTCTGCTGGTCAGGGTTACCCTCCAGCATTGCCTTAATGCTCAGAGCCACACACACCACAGTGAGCTTGGCTCCAGATCAACTACCACGCCACGAAGGTTCTGGAACATTTCCATATCTCGGGGGAACTCATTTCCACGTGACTCTCTTTCCTATTCCCCTTTGTCACAGAAGGCTAGGTCCAGTGGTCAGGGTGAGATCTCGGCTCAGGCCCAAGGCTCTCAGACCTCAAAGTTCTGGTCCTGCAAGGGCCCCTGTCCTCTCTTGAGACCACTCCTGGCTCTCTCTGCCGAGAAGGAGCTGCTGGCAGTACGTCCTCTAAGAGTTGAGGTCCATCGTGCAGACCCTGAGAAAACTCCTAGGAAAAGGCTCCACCTTCTTGTTTACGTCAACAGAGGTCAATGCCTTTGTTAGTGCTGGGTGTGTCCCATTTGATGCAACTGCAGAGCCATTAGGTCAACCAGCACATGTGTGCGGCCCCTTCCCTTAGACTCCTCTGGGCCCTCGTGACATAGGCTCAGAAGACTGCCAGCCTCAAGCCTTACCTCTTCCAAGGGACGGCCACACCGTCTTCCAGGATCTTCTGTCCCATGAATCTCAGTTGCTGTTTGGAACTCAAAGGAGAGAAAAGACCCTGCCTGCGGGGTCTCTTTGGGCTGGGGCCTTCCCCCGTGGGCTGCTCTCCCTCATTCTCCTTTTCTTCTTGCTTCTCTTCATCCTCCTCCTCCTCCTTCTCCTCGTTCCCCTCCTCCTCCTCCTCGTCCTCCTCCTCAGGGGTGCTCTCGGATTCCACATTGCCCATCCACTGGGCCATGTTGAGATGAAAGACACGGCAGCTGAAGCCCTGCAGGACGCCAAACTTCACGTGCTGCTGGAGGATCTCCAAGGTGGAGAAGACCCGGCAGCAGGCCATGCACCTGAAGCCGGTCTCCATGGTCAGCATCCAGTCCGCTGTCTTGGCGCTGGGTCTCTCCTCGACGGCAGGTGGCCCTGATGGGCTGCCTGGCTCTGCTCTTTCCTCATACTCTTTCTCCTCCCCAGTGGGCTCACTGTCAGACAGGAGGCTTTCGGTGGACACATCAGAAGAGGGGTCAGTGGCTACTGCGCACACATCCTCAGGAAGGGTCACTTCTTCTATCGTCAGCTGCTTTTCAGGCAACTCCAAGGGTTTCTTTGTCTTCCAGGAGACAGCGACACCCTTGTTCACTTGTACCTGCATGTAGTATATTTTCATGCCCTTTCCTCTTTGTCTGGGTGCAGATAGTTCTTACAGGGTGAAGAGGGTGAGGAGGAGACACAGTGTGATGGGGAAGCGGTCTCTCCTTCTTCCTGATCCTGGGCTAGGGGTGGTCTAGGCTGGGCAGTGTCTCGATGAAATCTCCGGATTCCTGAAAAAGGAAATGAAAATCATAATAACATGCATGGGCCATGCCAGAAGCTGAGGGAGCAGGTGTGGTAGACGAGAGAGGGACATTGGCACGACATAGCTATGTCGTGAGCTTGGTGTCTGTTGGCCATAGGACGGAGTGGTGTATCGGGTGTCATCTGTGGTCTTTTCATGTGCGTGGGGGGGGATACTGGAGCGGTGTCTGTATACAGGGGTGTGGAGTATGGTGGTGAGGGCTGTAGTATGTGAGGGATGCGGCTGGATGCGTGTACGACGAGGAGTGTGAGTTTGGGAATATCGGTGGTGCATTCCTTGTGGAATGGGGCTGTGGTGCAGGAGAGTACTGTGGAGCACGTGCTTGGGGTTGATGTGCACTGAGAAGGGCTGTGCCTGGAGGGCGCGTGTATGTGTGAGCTGTGTGCACCTGAGCTGGATGGTCCTGCTCTCAGGCTGGAGGTGTATGATGCAGAACTCTGTCCTTCTCTGGAAGCAAAGGCAAAGACAAAGCCTACATTTTCCTCTGAAGATGCTTAATCTGGTCCCTCTTCCCTCCACCTCAAGCCCAGACCTTTCCGGCCCCTGCTCCTTGACTTCCGCACCATGGTAGTAGCAGTATTCACACACACACCCCCAGACTCAGCTGGCATCCACACCCTCGGAACTGCTCAGGCATCCTGCCCAGGCTCCTCCACAGAGGCCTCATCACCTCTGATGACCCTGGATTTCCTCTCAGCCTCCCTGGGATCTGTGTGCCTCCTGCCTCACAGCCAAGCACCCCCTCACCTGAGGAGCCCCGCGCCCTTACCAGCGTAGCTGAGCTTGCGCAGAGTAGAAGTACAGAAGAAGTATTTAGAGGCAGAGGAGACCTCCCCTGCCCCTGGGCTGCGGCCTTGGGCCACCACAGTGGATCCAAGCCGAGGGGGATCCTCTTGTGACTTTGAGAGTCCTGAGGGAGGAATGAAAGGCTCAGGGTGGGTTCATCAGTCCTCTGTCCACAAATATTTACTGAGTGTGTGACACGTGTCAGGTGCAGTGAATACACACAGTTGAGAGTGTGGTTCCCAGTGGATCCTCCAGGATTTAATTCCAATCAATACTTATTCTCTCACTGTCTAGTTGGTAATGTAGGCCTCGGTGGTGACTGTGAGTGTGTGGGAAGAGTGAGTGATGTGTATCAGTTAAGTCTGTGGTAAGTGTGGGGTTGGCATGGGGAGCACAGTGCAGACGTGTCTATCTGTGTCTGTGGCCTTTGTGTGCATGGTTTCTGTTCACAAGTCAGGAATTCTGGGACATGTAACTTTTCCTCATTACATGGTGTGGCTTGTATTTATGGTGCGTGTTCATTCATTCATTCACCAAGATTCAGTAAGCAGCTACTCCTGTGTATCCGGCACTCTTCCATTGTTGTAGTCTTTGGTAACGCTGCACATTCTAGTAGGGGAAGACACACACTAAACAAAACTATAATAAATATATAATACATCAGCTGGTGGTAAGTATATAAGGGCTGCCAGACTTAGCGAACAAGAATACAAGGCACCCAGTTAAATTTCAGTTTCAGATAAACCCAGAATAATTTTTTAGTGTAAGTATTCCCATGCAGTATTTGGCCTGACTTAGTTTTAGTGTAAGTAGGGCCCATACAATATGTGGGACATACGGATACTGAAAAATTACTTGTTGTTTATCTGGAATTCAAATTGAACTGGATAGCCCATATTTTCTCTGGCAATCCTGACATGGGTTACTGAGACTGTGGTTTACTGTGGTTTGTACAAAGCGGGTCTGGCATTACTCAAGAATGTGTTATAAGTGTGGTGTGTATGACACGTGACTGGTTCTTATAGAGGTATTTAGAGATGGCTGAAGTTAGCTGTGTTTGTGCAAGAGTTGAGGAGATACATGTATATATAGGGTGTGTGTGTGTGTGTGTGTCCTATATATATAGTGTGTGTGTCTATATACATATCTCATCTCCAGCGTTTGGTGTTGGAGGAGAGGATTGTGATACAGGTGGGTTGTATGAGAACGTAGTATAGGAGGGATGCGTGTATATACCTCCATGTGCTGTGTGTGGTTTACTAAGGAAGTTATATGTGGGGTGTGTGATATTTTTGCTGTATCAGAGTGTACATGGGTGTATGAGTTACTGTCTCATAAAACACCCCTAACAAGAATTCTGTATACACTCTTATGTACACCGAGTGTCAGCCTGGTCCAGGCAGGGTGACAAGAACTTTACCACGCAGACTTTATATCTGGTAAGCACTCTACCCCCATTCATCTCGCTCTTCTCTGCACTACCACACACACAAACACACACACACAGACACACACACACACTCACACACCCACACACACACAGGAACATAGAGCAAAATATTCTGAATGGTCAGGGGCAGTCATTGCCTTCCCCAGCCTGTCCCAGCCACTGCCTGGAAATCTGCCTGCTGTCTAGAGCTCCATTCCCAGGGCCCATCCTACAGTCTCCAGGGCCCTGGGCCTGGTAGGAGCTACTGGGCTCTAATCTGGGGCAGAGGCCTCTAGCTGGAGCTCTGGGGTGACCACCCCTCTCCCAGGGCAAGCTACTCGCCTACATTTAATGCACGCAGGCACCACGTGGCCCGTGGCTCTCAGAGCTCCCCGCAGGACCCTGAGGACATTTCTCACCCCCGCTCACGTGGTCTCAGTCTCTGGAAAACCCTTCCCTTCCCTTGATCTCCTTTGGGAAATTCTTCCTGTAGAAGGAATAAAACCTCCTTGCTTTCAATATGACACCATCCCTAGACAAACAATCTTCTTTCAAAGTACATTCCACTTGTCAAGATATTTTTCAACAGGGCCTTCAACTCATGGGGCTTCTCTTTCCACTTTGGTAAAAGAGGCCAAGCAACTCATGGGTCTCTCTCAGCATCCTTGCATCCTTCACATCCCCCACCTCATGACCCCAGGGAAAGATCCAAGAGAATAAGAGAGAAATCGGGATCTGAGAAAAGCTGCACCTCTAGGTCTGTGCAAGCAGGATGCAGCCTGCTGTGAGTCCAACAAAGCTCCAGGCCCGGCTGCCCCAGGAGAGGGTCCTCAGACCAGCGGAGCTGACCTCCCATCTCCCAGGGGGCATCTGGCCGTTCTGTGCCGTCTCACACCACAGGGACCCTCTGGATAGATACGGCAGCATCAGTGAGACAAGGTCTCTCGCTCCCTGCTTCACAGGTGACACGTTCTCAGTCCCCCGCTTCCTAGAGAAGGTTCAGTTTGGCAGAAACCCATGTGCCCCAGACAAGTTGCCCCCCACATACCTCCTCCATTCTCGGCAGTTTCCTGGGACTCTTCATTTTCCAGATGTTTCCTCTTTTGTCGCCGTTCCATCGTACCAACTAGAAGTCTCCCTTAGAAGATGCCTCAAGAGATGCCCAACTCCTCCTCTTCCCTACAGGTTGGCCCTTCTTGGCTCTTGGGCAATCCGTTGAAATGATTCAATACAAATAAAAATGGTCAAGTCTCCTAAATGGCTGAAAAACTTGTACCACTTAGTGAACCAGCAGTACTGCCTAGTGCTCACCAGGGCTGTTATGTTTGCAAGGTTGCCAGGCGCACAGTGGAATTCTGTGACCTCAGTGATGACATCAGAGCATTCGGTGGACCTAGGTTGAGCACAGTGTCTGCAGTAGCACAGGCCCCATTTTCAAGAACAATTCCTTTTTCCCAGCCGAAGCTTTCCCGTGAAAGGGAAAGGTTCATACCGTATCTATTATAAATTGTATCATACCATGTCTATTATAAAATTCACATTTTGATTGGAGATCTTTTAATGTCTTTTCTAGAGAGATTTAATATGAATATTTTAAATGGTCTCCAGTTTCCCACTGGATTATTGACATTTTAAACTCTGCACTTCAATTTTCCCTCAATACGTGTAATTTTGTCACGGCTATTTCTGTACTTAAAGATGAGGAACTATATAATTGATTTCTTCATTTTTTCCCCATCTCTTTCCAAGGTACTGCATTTGATTGTGTCTTGCAACTGAGTGAAAAATGCTAGTCCTTGAGTAAGGACATTGGGCCCTTTAGCAAGTAACTCAACCTATCTGGGTTTCAGCTTCTGTATGTGCGATCAAGAGGCTTGGACTAGCTGACTTTTCAAATGCTGTGTTTCTTTGATTCACTCTCACTTACTGATCTGCTCCTTAAGAAGAGGGTCTGTTCTCATAAAGTAACAACAGTCTTTTCCTAACCTTGGGTTGGGCGGAGTTTATCTGTTCGTACTCAGTTTGTTAGTTATATTGCCTTCTACGTATGCTTAGCTCTGAATAATTTATATGGCTCTTGTGACAATTTTTAGATCTTCTTTTTTATTATTTTTCTTTTACAGATTCTAATTTGTTATCGCCAGTGTAGAGGAGCCTGATTGACTTTTAAAATTTATTGATCTTGTATGTGTGTGCCTTGTTGAACCGTCTTATTAGTTCCTGCTAGTTTATCTGTGGGTTCTTTTGGGTCTCCTAGATAAATGAGCATATTAAATGTAAATAATGTGTTCTTTGGATAAAGTTTATTTTCTTGCATCTCTATGTATAGAAACAATATGTTGAATTGATTTAAATATTTAAATACTTACATACCTGTTATCACAATCTAACATTCTTTATCTTATTTTCTTTCAATCAATATTATGTTTTCAAGATTTATCCACGTGAATCCATATAGATCTAGGTCTTTGATTTTTGACTGTTTGATATTATTTGATCACATGCATATAGCATCATTTATTTTCCATTCAAGCATTATTGGACAATTGGATTGTTTCCCTCCCTTCTCTAGAACAAACAACATTTCCTAGAATATCCCTGAAGATGTCTGACAGTCGAGAAGGGCCAGGCTGCCCGAAGGATTGCTACTTGCTTTTAGCCACCTTCCAACAGGCCGTCTCCAGCCAGCAATTTGAAGCACAGCTGAAATGAGAACTGCCCCAAATGTGAAGATCTTAAGAGCTTCCTAGAAGGTGGGAGGTTAATGATAGGCATCCTGCTGGGATCACAGGGGAGTCTGAGCTGGCCTGAAGCTCATCTTCCTCCTCCACCTCTCAAGAGAAATGTGGAGGAAAGAAGACTTCAAAAACTGTGAGCAGGCAGAGGGAGAGATATTGGGGGCCGAAGCTGTAACTGAGGTCTTGGAGTGGGCTGTGAGCACGCAGAGCCTCTAGAGAGCCAGGCTCTGCCTTCTGAGAACTTCTCCCCTAAGGCTGCTCATAATTCACGTGATACCAGCCATATAGAGCCGACTTGGCCCACACTGTCACAGAAAGCCTTATCAGAATCTCTTCTTCTTCATACACTCTTGTGTCTGTTACTTGGTTATTGCCTTTGGTACTCCACTGATGTGAACCACAGTCGCCGGGGGATGGAGGACACTAGTGACCCATCTTGCTCTGTGGCCTCCGTCCACAGCTTGAGGGTAAGGGAAGAGGCCAAATGAAGGTCAAGAAGGAAAGATGGAGTTTCAAGAGAAGACCTGAGTTAAGGGTGTCTTCTCAAGTCCTGATGACTGAAATGTAGCTCCAGTACCTGAAGTCCTGCTTGTTCTCAAGGCTGACCGCGGGGCTGGGTGCACTCAGTGAAGGAACCGTATACACTTAGTATTTCCTTGCTTGCTCACACTTGCCCTCCTCTGATACACACTCTGCAAGACTGACCTTCCCCTGAAACAACTTTCCACCTGCTACTGTCATCTCATGAACATTTGCTTCCCCTTCCTAGTGCCCCCCTAGAATGCCATTGCAGCCAATTCATAATTTGATAATCATGTTGCTTTCCATAATCTCAGCAACTTCTGATAAATTTTATTCACTTTATTCCATAGTCTTCACCCATCAATCATCTTCCTTAACTTCCTAGCTGCAGGTTAAACCATTCGGCATCATTACTTTTTCTTTCTCTTCTTTGGCAAATCCTTTCTATCTTTTAAGGTCTTTTTCTTGTCTCTCTACCATCCTGCCTTCCTGAACTTCTTTTTTTCCGTTTAAGTAACCTTTCAATCTCCTTCCCCAGTTTCCTCATAAACATTGAGAGTTTATTCCTCACACGTTAGACAGCGGTTTATGAATGGCCAGGCATAACGGACTCAGAATGAGTTGGCACCCCCGAGGTACCTGTCTTGCTGGGGAGCCACAGGTGAAGGGCTGGCTGCTGGACACATGTTTGCATGGAGTCAGGCTGAGTGGCCTCAGGGTGTTTGCCCTGCACTTGTGTGTGTTTCTCCCTCGTTGGTTTCCTTGTCCAGCCACCTGTGACCTCCCTCCATCCAGCCCAGGGAATCCTTCTCATCACAGGGGTAGGATGTTTGTCTCATTTTCCATCACATCCTTTCCCCAAAGTTTGGTTGTGAGTTGTTCCCATTCCAAAGACCTTTCCTCTTTGAAGAGAAAAGAGAACATCTTTTCTCTCCTTTCCTCTCACTTCACTTCTGCTCTATTATCTCCTCCGTCCAGAATGGCCCACTGACTCAGATGGGTGTAGATCCGAAGATGGCAAGAACTGCCAGCAATTCTGAGATAATAATACGGATGGATCAGGAAAACTTGAAAACCTTTATCCCGCCACATTAAAAAAAATTGCACTTCCAATGTATTCAGAGTCTCAGTGTAGAAACACAAATGATAGAGAAATTGAATGACACTCAAGTTTTTCTTTCCTCCTTTCCTGATTTATTCTAATCCTCCATGCTAACATGATGAACTATTTGTTAGGTAAAGTTTCAGACATTTTCTACCCATGCACACTTTTCTTCTTTTCACATAAGAGTGTGAACTAGGTCACTTTCAACATGCTGTGATTCTGTGATTCACTGTCTCCCACCGAGTCATCCACTGATCAAGTCATCTGTTTCACGGAGAACTATTTCCAATAGCTAATAGCCAATGTCTGTGGAGTGCTTACTCTGTGTCGGTTTCTTGTAAGTACTTTACAGATCATTTGTACAACGTACCCATGGACCAGGTACAATTATGACCCCCAAGTGACAGATAAGTGCAGATAAGTACAAATACATACAGAGGCCAAGTGACTTGCCCAAGACACTGGAGCAAATCAAAATCCATGCCTCTGTAAGCATTTTGCTCTATTGCCTCTGTCTGGGAGGCTTGATGATTTGGCAACTAAAACCTTAAATATCATGTTCCATTTTTATATCTGTGACACAAGCGTGGGGCTGTGATATGGGGTAACTAACCTGACTACTTTTGAAAACCCTTATGCACCTGGATGAAAGTAAGCCAGGGACTGCAAGCTATAGATTTAAGGTTTCCTACCAACTTTTAAAAATAGCTTCTTGAATGCAATTTACGAAGTGTCAGGTCTAGGATGTAGTCCAAATAGTAACAGAAAAATGGAGATATGTAGAAAAATACTTAAAGTTGACAAGTATTGGGAGTGTAGTATTTTGGGGGCCAGTGTGTAGACCACAGGAAAACTTGCTGTTTCCTTCCCAAAGGGAAGAGCCCTACGTTGCAACTGCCAAGGTCCCTGGGGCAGCAATTGTGCTCACTGCTTAGTAAAGAAGCATCCTCAGTTTGATAGAATCATATGGGAGCCTTACATTTGGTTAGCAGTTCTACATTCTTGATGTAATAATATTTTCAGGGTGTGGGAGGGTATCAAGCTCTGAAAATACCCTTGGAGAGATTTGCTTATTAAGTTTGGCTTTTTCAATCTCCCTACTACTTCTTGACTAAACACCAGGCGGTTTCCTTCACTTTTCAGAACCATGTTGTTTTTCCCTTGTCTAATGAACTTTGAAATACTTTTGGATGAGCTATTAAGTTTGGGAGAAAATAAACATCTCTTTAAAATAAGGAAGATAATAACAATGACAAGTAGAAAAAGCTCTAAAACAGAGAATATCCTCCATTCTAGCCAATGACTGGGAGTGGAAGGTGCGTGCTCGCTGTCCAGGACGTAGAAATAAAAGCGGAGGAGGCGCTGAGGCGTCTCCTGGATCTCTATGAGCCTCCATCATTTCTGAAGGGTAGGGTTGACAGATAAAATATAGGCTGTTTAGTTAAATATGAATGTCAGAAAAACAACAAGTATATTTTTAAGATAAGTATGCCCCAAATAGTTCATAGGATCTACTTATACTAAAATTAATGACTTATTATTCATGTGAAGTTCAAGTTTAACTGGGTATCCTGTACTTTTATTTACTAAATCTGACAGCCCTACTGATGATCCACAATGGAGGCAGTTGAGGAGCGGTACATGCTGGCTCTCGGACAGTCAGAAATGGCTTCAGCAGATCCAGGTACAGTATGAAATTCTTTTTGGATGTAGCTCAGAAGCCATGGCCAGCCCTTGACTGCAAGTACTGCCTCGGGTTTCCCTGAGGTGGGGTAAGCCTTCCTCTTAATGGCCTTTTGGTAAGTCTGGAAGACCATATCCAAGGGGAGCCCCAAAGTCAGTTTCATCCTCACAACCATGTTTCCAATTCCTGGAATTGGCTGCATGTGACTCACAAGAGCTGAGGAGGTTTGTGGAAATTGGGAGTGTCATAGCTTGAACCCTTTGTAGGTAAAGTTTTGCTGTTGTGAGAGTTTTAACAGGAGCAATGTGAAAGACTCCAGGTCCCCAGGTAGAGAGAAATAATTCTACCTGTGTGTATGTGACAAGTCTCTAATAGTTCAGAGAGCAAGTATCTGGTCTTAGAAAGACTGATCCAAGCTTGGATGTTTCTGGTGACAAGGCAAGGTCCTGAGTTTCAAGTTCACTTTTATGGTTGAGGAGACAATAAGGTGGTCAGAAGGGAAATCATGGAGGAGACCTTGGCTTCATCCATTGTGCAGGCTTGTATATGTGGTTCTATGTAAATTGTGTTTCAAAGGTGGAGCTTGTTTACAACTATGAACATTCTCCGATGTGCTTTTTGGACCTTCATTCCCAGAGCGTGAGCAGTGCCGAGGCTCTAGAAATGCCATGGATATTCTGAGCTGTCAGTGGCATTTCCCACGTACTGTTCCCCTGGTGCCGCTCCTTGAAATGTCCAAAGGGATTATCATCTGTCTTGTGGCGGGTCCTAGCATTGTGAAAGGAAGCTGCTGCACCTGGCTCAGAGGATTTCGGATGTGGTGGGAGGAGGAGTAGTACTACGACTATAAATTGTATCACAGCATATCTATTCCATCTTGAGAGTGGGGTTGGGGGGTTATGAAGGGGGGCTTTTATTGTACTTTTATACACTGTACCCTTGAAACTAATTCAATTTTTTAAAATTAATTAATTTATTTTGGGCTGCATTGGGTCTTTGTTGCTGCTAGCGGGCGTTCTCTAGTTGCAGTGAGCCGGGGCTCCTCTTGGCTGTGGTGCACGGGCTTCTCATTGCAGTGGCTTCTCTTGTTGCGGACCATGGGCTCTAGGCACGCAGGCTTCCGTAGTCGTGGCACGTGGGCTCGGTTGATGTGGCACACGGGCTCTAGAGCGCAGGCTCAGTAGTTGTGGCCTGCGGGCTTAGTTACTCCGTGGCACGTGGGATCTTCCCAGACCAGGGCTCGAACCCATGTCCCCTGCATTCACAGGCATATTCTTAACTACTGCTCCACCAGGGAAGCCCAATAATTCAGTTTTTTATAAAGAGAAGATTCCTAATATTATTCCAAAATTTTAAAAATATGTAGTTGGATAACACTATGAAAAATTAACTGATATATTCTTTTATTATTTCTCTTTGCTCCCTGGATTTTTTTTCCTCATCCAGTCAGCTAGGCACTGTGAGCTCACTGCATTAGGAAGGTAAAGACTCAGCAGAAATGAGGGAGAGAAAAAGAAAATTCTCAGCTTTGGAATGTTCACAACGGAGGCTACAGTTAAACAGGTGAGAATTCTGTGAACAAAAACTAAATGTCGTCTCAAATGCAAAAAAGTATTCTCTGCACTGGGAGGCAGGAGAGGGAGGGAGGGAAGGACTGAAGGAGAGAGATCAGTGTGGCCAGGGACATGGAAACTGTGCTTGAGGACGATATGCCCAGGAAGAGAATCAGAATCTGGAGAAGATTCAGCCTTCACGTGATCATTGCCTCCAGCCAGCACCCTCATCTCAGACGTTGGGAAATTCAGAGAGAGAGTGGGAGTACGTCAGCAGGGCCACGTGCAGAGTCTGTGTGGCAGGGGTTTTGGCCGTTCCCTATTTGTGAGGAGTCCCCAGCAATTTGCAGGCCTCTTCTGGAAAATGCTGGCGGACGTCTCTAGTGCTTATGTGAAAGCTTGTTCACAAACCTTGAAAGATACAGATGTAGATGACAGATAGATGCATAGATAGAAAAATGTCATTAAATCAAAGCTCCAGGAAAGGTTTGGAAAATGCCCTTTATTGCATAGGACGCTTCTATTGTCATATGATGTTAGACTGAGTGCCGGTCCCTTCATCCTCCTTCAGACCACGGCATTCTGTCTGCTACTCTCCCGAGGGTCCTTTCTTCTCCCTGGAAGGGATAAAGCAAATGAGGTAGAACAGGAAGAGACAAGAAGCACTCCAAGCTCTGCTGGTCAGGGTTACCCTCCAGCATTGCCTTAATGCTCAGAGCCACACACACCACAGTGAGCTTGGCTCCAGATCAACTACCACGCCACGAAGGTTCTGGAACATTTCCATATCTCGGGGGAACTCATTTCCACGTGACTCTCTTTCCTATTCCCCTTTGTCACAGAAGGCTAGGTACAGTGGTCAGGGTGAGATCTCGGCTCAGGCCCAAGGCTCTCAGACCTCAAAGTTCTGGTCCTGCAAGGGCCCCTGTCCTCTCTTGAGACCACTCCTGGCTCTCTCTGCCGAGAAGGAGCTGCTGGCAGTACGTCCTCTAAGAGTTGAGGTCCATCGTGCAGACCCTGAGAAAACTCCTAGGAAAAGGCTCCACCTTCTTGTTTACGTCAACAGAGGTCAATGCCTTTGTTAGTGCTGGGTGTGTCCCATTTGATGCAACTGCAGAGCCATTAGGTCAACCAGCACATGTGTGCGGCCCCTTCCCTTAGACTCCTCTGGGCCCTCGTGACATAGGCTCAGAAGACTGCCAGCCTCAAGCCTTACCTCTTCCAAGGGACGGCCACACCGTCTTCCAGGATCTTCTGTCCCATGAATCTCAGTTGCTGTTTGGAACTCAAAGGAGAGAAAAGACCCTGCCTGCGGGGTCTCTTTGGGCTGGGGCCTTCCCCCGTGGGCTGCTCTCCCTCATTCTCCTTTTCTTCTTGCTTCTCTTCATCCTCCTCCTCCTCCTTCTCCTCGTTCCCCTCCTCCTCCTCCTCGTCCTCCTCCTCAGGGGTGCTCTCGGATTCCACATTGCCCATCCACTGGGCCATGTTGAGATGAAAGACACGGCAGCTGAAGCCCTGCAGGACGCCAAACTTCACGTGCTGCTGGAGGATCTCCAAGGTGGAGAAGACCCGGCAGCAGGCCATGCACCTGAAGCCGGTCTCCATGGTCAGCATCCAGTCCGCTGTCTTGGCGCTGGGTCTCTCCTCGACGGCAGGTGGCCCTGATGGGCTGCCTGGCTCTGCTCTTTCCTCATACTCTTTCTCCTCCCCAGTGGGCTCACTGTCAGACAGGAGGCTTTCGGTGGACACATCAGAAGAGGGGTCAGTGGCTACTGCGCACACATCCTCAGGAAGGGTCACTTCTTCTATCGTCAGCTGCTTTTCAGGCAACTCCAAGGGTTTCTTTGTCTTCCAGGAGACAGCGACACCCTTGTTCACTTGTACCTGCATGTAGTATATTTTCATGCCCTTTCCTCTTTGTCTGGGTGCAGATAGTTCTTACAGGGTGAAGAGGGTGAGGAGGAGACACAGTGTGATGGGGAAGCGGTCTCTCCTTCTTCCTGATCCTGGGCTAGGGGTGGTCTAGGCTGGGCAGTGTCTCGATGAAATCTCCGGATTCCTGAAAAAGGAAATGAAAATCATAATAACATGCATGGGCCATGCCAGAAGCTGAGAGAGCAGGTGTGGTAGACGAGAGAGGGACATTGGCACGACATAGCTATGTCGTGAGCTTGGTGTCTGTTGGCCATAGGACGGAGTGGTGTATCGGGTGTCATCTGTGGTCTTTTCATGTGCGTGGGGGGGGATACTGGAGCGGTGTCTGTATACAGTGGTGTGGAGTATGGTGGTGAGGGCTGTAGTATGTGAGGGATGCGGCTGGATGCGTGTACGACGAGGAGTGTGAGTTTGGGAATATCGGTGGTGCATTCCTTGTGGAATGGGGCTGTGGTGCAGGAGAGTACTGTGGAGCACGTGCTTGGGGTTGATGTGCACTGAGAAGGGCTGTGCCTGGAGGGCGCGTGTATGTGTGAGCTGTGTGCACCTGAGCTGGATGGTCCTGCTCTCAGGCTGGAGGTGTATGATGCAGAACTCTGTCCTTCTCTGGAAGCAAAGGCAAAGACAAAGCCTACATTTTCCTCTGAAGATGCTTAATCTGGTCCCTCTTCCCTCCACCTCAAGCCCAGACCTTTCCGGCCCCTGCTCCTTGACTTCCGCACCATGGTAGTAGCAGTATTCACACACACACCCCCAGACTCAGCTGGCATCCACACCCTCGGAACTGCTCAGGCATCCTGCCCAGGCTCCTCCACAGAGGCCTCATCACCTCTGATGACCCTGGATTTCCTCTCAGCCTCCCTGGGATCTGTGTGCCTCCTGCCTCACAGCCAAGCACCCCCTCACCTGAGGAGCCCCGCGCCCTTACCAGCGTAGCTGAGCTTGCGCAGAGTAGAAGTACAGAAGAAGTATTTAGAGGCAGAGGAGACCTCCCCTGCCCCTGGGCTGCGGCCTTGGGCCACCACAGTGGATCCAAGCCGAGGGGGATCCTCTTGTGACTTTGAGAGTCCTGAGGGAGGAATGAAAGGCTCAGGGTGGGTTCATCAGTCCTCTGTCCACAAATATTTACTGAGTGTGTGACACGTGTCAGGTGCAGTGAATACACACAGTTGAGAGTGTGGTTCCCAGTGGATCCTCCAGGATTTAATTCCAATCAATACTTATTCTCTCACTGTCTAGTTGGTAATGTAGGCCTCGGTGGTGACTGTGAGTGTGTGGGAAGAGTGAGTGATGTGTATCAGTTAAGTCTGTGGTAAGTGTGGGGTTGGCATGGGGAGCACAGTGCAGACGTGTCTATCTGTGTCTGTGGCCTTTGTGTGCATGGTTTCTGTTCACAAGTCAGGAATTCTGGGACATGTAACTTTTCCTCATTACATGGTGTGGCTTGTATTTATGGTGCGTGTTCATTCATTCATTCACCAAGATTCAGTAAGCAGCTACTCCTGTGTATCCGGCACTCTTCCATTGTTGTAGTCTTTGGTAACGCTGCACATTCTAGTAGGGGAAGACACACACTAAACAAAACTACAATAAATATATAATACATCAGCTGGTGGTAAGTATATAAGGGTTGCCAGACTTAGCGAACAAGAATACAAGGCACCCAGTTAAATTTCAGTTTCAGATAAACCCAGAATAATTTTTTAGTGTAAGTATTCCCATGCAGTATTTGGCCTGACTTAGTTTTAGTGTAAGTAGGGCCCATACAATATGTGGGACATACGGATACTGAAAAATTACTTGTTGTTTATCTGGAATTCAAATTGAACTGGATAGCCCATATTTTCTCTGGCAATCCTGACATGGGTTACTGAGACTGTGGTTTACTGTGGTTTGTACAAAGCGGGTCTGGCATTACTCAAGAATGTGTTATAAGTGTGGTGTGTATGACACGTGACTGGTTCTTATAGAGGTATTTAGAGATGGCTGAAGTTAGCTGTGTTTGTGCAAGAGTTGAGGAGATACATGTATATATAGGGTGTGTGTGTGTGTGTGTGTCCTATATATATAGTGTGTGTGTCTATATACATATCTCATCTCCAGCGTTTGGTGTTGGAGGAGAGGATTGTGATACAGGTGGGTTGTATGAGAACGTAGTATAGGAGGGATGCGTGTATATACCTCCATGTGCTGTGTGTGGTTTACTAAGGAAGTTATATGTGGGGTGTGTGATATTTTTGCTGTATCAGAGTGTACATGGGTGTATGAGTTACTGTCTCATAAAACACCCCTAACAAGAATTCTGTATACACTCTTATGTACACCGAGTGTCAGCCTGGTCCAGGCAGGGTGACAAGAACTTTACCACGCAGACTTTATATCTGGTAAGCACTCTACCCCCATTCATCTCGCTCTTCTCTGCACTACCACACACACACACACACACACACAGACACACACACACACTCACACACACACACACACACAGGAACATAGAGCAAAATATTCTGAATGGTCAGGGGCAGTCATTGCCTTCCCCAGCCTGCCCCAGCCACTGCCTGGAAATCTGCCTGCTGTCTAGAGCTCCATTCCCAGGGCCCATCCTACAGTCTCCAGGGCCCTGGGCCTGGTAGGAGCTACTGGGCTCTAATCTGGGGCAGAGGCCTCTAGCTGGAGCTCTGGGGTGACCACCCCTCTCCCAGGGCAAGCTACTCGCCTACATTTAATGCACGCAGGCACCACGTGGCCCGTGGCTCTCAGAGCTCCCCGCAGGACCCTGAGGACATTTCTCACCCCCGCTCACGTGGTCTCAGTCTCTGGAAAACCCTTCCCTTCCCTTGATCTCCTTTGGGAAATTCTTCCTGTAGAAGGAATAAAACCTCCTTGCTTTCAATATGACACCATCCCTAGACAAACAATCTTCTTTCAAAGTACATTCCACTTGTCAAGATATTTTTCAACAGGGCCTTCAACTCATGGGGCTTCTCTTTCCACTTTGGTAAAAGAGGCCAAGCAACTCATGGGTCTCTCTCAGCATCCTTGCATCCTTCACATCCCCCACCTCATGACCCCAGGGAAAGATCCAAGAGAATAAGAGAGAAATCGGGATCTGAGAAAAGCTGCACCTCTAGGTCTGTGCAAGCAGGATGCAGCCTGCTGTGAGTCCAACAAAGCTCCAGGCCCGGCTGCCCCAGGAGAGAGTCCTCAGACCAGCGGAGCTGACCTCCCATCTCCCAGGGGGCATCTGGCCGTTCTGTGCCGTCTCACACCACAGGGACCCTCTGGATAGATACGGCAGCATCAGTGAGACAAGGTCTCTCGCTCCCTGCTTCACAGGTGACACGTTCTCAGTCCCCCGCTTCCTAGAGAAGGTTCAGTTTGGCAGAAACCCATGTGCCCCAGACAAGTTGCCCCCCACATACCTCCTCCATTCTCGGCAGTTTCCTGGGACTCTTCATTTTCCAGATGTTTCCTCTTTTGTCGCCGTTCCATCGTACCAACTAGAAGTCTCCCTTAGAAGATGCCTCAAGAGATGCCCAACTCCTCCTCTTCCCTACAGGTTGGCCCTTCTTGGCTCTTGGGCAATCCGTTGAAATGATTCAATACAAATAAAAATGGTCAAGTCTCCTAAATGGCTGAAAAACTTGTACCACTTAGTGAACCAGCAGTACTGCCTAGTGCTCACCAGGGCTGTTATGTTTGCAAGGTTGCCAGGCGCACAGTGGAATTCTGTGACCTCAGTGATGACATCAGAGCATTCGGTGGACCTAGGTTGAGCACAGTGTCTGCAGTAGCACAGGCCCCATTTTCAAGAACAATTCCTTTTTCCCAGCCGAAGCTTTCCCGTGAAAGGGAAAGGTTCATACCGTATCTATTATATATTGTATCATACCATGTCTATTATAAAATTCACATTTTGATTGGAGATCTTTTAATGTCTTTTCTAGAGAGATTTAATATGAATATTTTAAATGGTCTCCAGTTTCCCACTGGATTATTGACATTTTAAACTCTGCACTTCAATTTTCCCTCAATACGTGTAATTTTGTCACGGCTATTTCTGTACTTAAAGATGAGGAACTATATAATTGATTTCTTCATTTTTTCCCCATCTCTTTCCAAGGTACTGCATTTGATTGTGTCTTGCAACTGAGTGAAAAATGCTAGTCCTTGAGTAAGGACATTGGGCCCTTTAGCAAGTAACTCAACCTATCTGGGTTTCAGCTTCTGTATGTGCGATCAAGAGGCTTGGACTAGCTGACTTTTCAAATGCTGTGTTTCTTTGATTCACTCTCACTTACTGATCTGCTCCTTCAGAAGAGGGTCTGTTCTCATAAAGTAACAACAGTCTTTTCCTAACCTTGGGTTGGGCGGAGTTTATCTGTTCGTACTCAGTTTGTTAGTTATATTGCCTTCTACGTATGCTTAGCTCTGAATCATTTATATGGCTCTTGTGACAATTTTTAGATCTTCTTTTTTTATTATTTTTCTTTTACAGATTCTAATTTGTTATCGCCAGTGTAGAGGAGCCTGATTGACTTTTAAAATTTATTGATCTTGTATGTGTGTGCCTTGTTGAACCGTCTTATTAGTTCCCGCTAGTTTATCTGTGGGTTCTTTTGGGTCTCCTAGATAAATGAGCATATTAAATGTAAATAATGTGTTCTTTGGATAAAGTTTATTTTCTTGCATCTCTATGTATAGAAACAATATGTTGAATTGATTTAAATATTTAAATACTTACATACCTGTTATCACAATCTAACATTCTTTATCTTATTTTCTTTCAATCAATATTATGTTTTCAAGATTTATCCACGTGAATCCATATAGATCTAGGTCTTTGATTTTTGACTGTTTGATATTATTTGATCCCATGCATATAGCATCATTTATTTTCCATTCAAGCATTATTGGACAATTGGATTGTTTCCCTCCCTTCTCTAGAACAAACAACATTTCCTAGAATATCCCTGAAGATGTCTGACAGTCGAGAAGGGCCAGGCTGCCCGAAGGATTGCTACTTGCTTTTAGCCACCTTCCAACAGGCCGTCTCCAGCCAGCAATTTGAAGCACAGCTGAAAGGAGAACTGCCCCAAATGTGAAGATCTTAGGAGCTTCCTAGAAGGTGGGAGGTTAATGATAGGCATCCTGCTGGGATCCCATGGGAGTCTGAGCTGGCCTGAAGCTCATCTTCCTCCTCCACCTCTCAAGAGAAATGTGGAGGAAAGAAGACTTCAAAAACTGTGAGCAGGCAGAGGGAGAGATATTGGGGGCCGAAGCTGTAACTGAGGTCTTGGAGTGGGCTGTGAGCACGCAGAGCCTCTAGAGAGCCAGGCTCTGCCTTCTGAGAACTTCTCCCCTAAGGCTGCTCATAATTCACGTGATACCAGCCATATAGAGCCGACTTGGCCCACACTGTCACAGAAAGCCTTATCAGAATCTCTTCTTCTTCATACACTCTTGTGTCTGTTACTTGGTTATTGCCTTTGGTACTCCACTGATGTGAACCACAGTCGCCGGGGGATGGAGGACACTAGTGACCCATCTTGCTCTGTGGCCTCCGTCCACAGCTTGAGGGTAAGGGAAGAGGCCAAATGAGGGTCAAGAAGGAAAGATGGAGTTTGAAGAGAAGACCTGAGTTAAGGGTGTCTTCTCAAGTCCTGATGACTGAAATGTAGCTCCAGTACCTGAAGTCCTGCTTGTTCTCAAGGCTGACCGCGGGGCTGGGTGCACTCAGTGAAGGAACCGTATACACTTAGTATTTCCTTGCTTGCTCACACTTGCCCTCCTCTGATACACACTCTGCAAGACTGACCTTCCCCTGAAACAACTTTCCACCTGCTACTGTCATCTCATGAACATTTGCTTCCCCTTCCTAGTGCCCCCCTAGAATGCCATTGCAGCCAATTCATAATTTGATAATCATGTTGCTTTCCATAGTCTCAGCAACTTCTGATAAATTTTATTCACTTTATTCCATAGTCTTCACCCATCAATCATCTTCCTTAACTTCCTAGCTGCAGGTTAAACCATTCGGCATCATTACTTTTTCTTTCTCTTCTTTGGCAAATCCTTTCTATCTTTTAAGGTCTTTTTCTTGTCTCTCTACCATCCTGCCTTCCTGAACTTCTTTTTTTTCCGTTTAAGTAACCTTTCAATCTCCTTCCCCAGTTTCCTCATAAACATTGAGAGTTTATTCCTCACACGTTAGACAGCGGTTTATGAATGGCCAGGCATAACGGACTCAGAATGAGTTGGCACCCCCGAGGTACCTGTCTTGCTGGGGAGCCACAGGTGAAGGGCTGGCTGCTGGACACATGTTTGCATGGAGTCAGGCTGAGTGGCCTCAGGGTGTTTGCCCTGCACTTGTGTGTGTTTCTCCCTCGTTGGTTTCCTTGTCCAGCCACCTGTGACCTCCCTCCATCCAGCCCAGGGAATCCTTCTCATCACAGGGGTAGGATGTTTGTCTCATTTTCCATCACATCCTTTCCCCAAAGTTTGGTTGTGAGTTGTTCCCATTCCAAAGACCTTTCCTCTTTGAAGAGAAAAGAGAACATCTTTTCTCTCCTTTCCTCTCACTTCACTTCTGCTCTATTATCTCCTCCGTCCAGAATGGCCCACTGACTCAGATGGGTGTAGATCCGAAGATGGCAAGAACTGCCAGCAATTCTGAGATAATAATACGGATGGATCAGGAAAACTTGAAAACCTTTATCCCGCCACATTAAAAAAAATTGCACTTCCAATGTATTCAGAGTCTCAGTGTAGAAACACAAATGATAGAGAAAGTGAATGACACTCAAGTTTTTCTTTCCTCCTTTCCTGATTTATTCTAATCCTCCATGCTAACATGATGAACTATTTGTTAGGTAAAGTTTCAGACATTTTCTACCCATGCACACTTTTCTTCTTTTCACATAAGAGTGTGAACTAGGTCACTTTCAACATGCTGTGATTCTGTGATTCCCTGTCTCCCACCGAGTCATCCACTGATCAAGTCATCTGTTTCACGGAGAACTATTTCCAATAGCTAATAGCCAATGTCTGTGGAGTGCTTACTCTGTGTCGGTTTCTTGTAACTACTTTACAGATCATTTGTACAACGTACCCATGGACCAGGTACAATTATGACCCCCAAGTGACAGATAAGTGCAGATAAGTACAAATACATACAGAGGCCAAGTGACTTGCCCAAGACACTGGAGCAAATCAAAATCCATGCCTCTGTAAGCATTTTGCTCTATTGCCTCTGTCTGGGAGGCTTGATGATTTGGCAACTAAAACCTTAAATATCATGTTCCATTTTTATATCTGTGACACAAGCGTGGGGCTGTGATATGGGGTAACTAACCTGACTACTTTTGAAAACCCTTATGCACCTGGATGAAAGTAAGCCAGGGACTGCAAGCTATAGATTTAAGGTTTCCTACCAACTTTTAAAAATAGCTTCTTGAATGCAATTTACGTAGTGTCAGGTCTAGGATGTAGTCCAAATAGTAACAGAAAAATGGAGATATGTAGAAAAATACTTAAAGTTGACAAGTATTGGGAGTGTAGTATTTTGGGGGCCAGTGTGTAGACCACAGGAAAACTTGCTGTTTCCTTCCCAAAGGGAAGAGCCCTACGTTGCAACTGCCAAGGTCCCTGGGGCAGCAATTGTGCTCACTGCTTAGTAAAGAAGCATCCTCAGTTTGATAGAATCATATGGGAGCCTTACATTTGGTTAGCAGTTCTACATTCTTGATGTAATAATATTTTCAGGGTGTGGGAGGGTATCAAGCTCTGAAAATACCCTTGGAGAGATTTGCTTATTAAGTTTGGCTTTTTCAATCTCCCTACTACTTCTTGACTAAACACCAGGCGGTTTCCTTCACTTTTCAGAACCATGTTGTTTTTCCCTTGTCTAATGAACTTTGAAATACTTTTGGATGAGCTATTAAGTTTGGGAGAAAATAAACATCTCTTTAAAATAAGGAAGATAATAACAATGACAAGTAGAAAAAGCTCTAAAACAGAGAATATCCTCCATTCTAGCCAATGACTGGGAGTGGAAGGTGCGTGCTCGCTGTCCAGGACGTAGAAATAAAAGCGGAGGAGGCGCTGAGGCGTCTCCTGGATCTCTATGAGCCTCCATCATTTCTGAAGGGTAGGGTTGACAGATAAAATATAGGCTGTTTAGTTAAATATGAATGTCAGAAAAACAACAAGTATATTTTTAAGATAAGTATGCCCCAAATAGTTCATAGGATCTACTTATACTAAAATTAATGACTTATTATTCATGTGAAGTTCAAGTTTAACTGGGTATCCTGTACTTTTATTTACTAAATCTGACAGCCCTACTGATGATCCACAATGGAGGCAGTTGAGGAGCGGTACATGCTGGCTCTCGGACAGTCAGAAATGGCTTCAGCAGATCCAGGTACAGTATGAAATTCTTTTTGGATGTAGCTCAGAAGCCACGGCCAGCCCTTGACTGCAAGTACTGCCTCGGGTTTCCCTGAGGTGGGGTAAGCCTTCCTCTTAATGGCCTTTTGGTAAGTCTGGAAGACCATATCCAAGGGGAGCCCCAAAGTCAGTTTCATCCTCACAACCATGTTTCCAATTCCTGGAATTGGCTGCATGTGACTCACAAGAGCTGAGGAGGTTTGTGGAAATTGGGAGTGTCATAGCTTGAACCCTTTGTAGGTAAAGTTTTGCTGTTGTGAGAGTTTTAACAGGAGCAATGTGAAAGACTCCAGGTCCCCAGGTAGAGAGAAATAATTCTACCTGTGTGTATGTGACAAGTCTCTAATAGTTCAGAGAGCAAGTATCTGGTCTTAGAAAGACTGATCCAAGCTTGGATGTTTCTGGTGACAAGGCAAGGTCCTGAGTTTCAAGTTCACTTTTATGGTTGAGGAGACAATAAGGTGGTCAGAAGGGAAATCATGGAGGAGACCTTGGCTTCATCCATTGTGCAGGCTTGTATATGTGGTTCTATGTAAATTGTGTTTCAAAGGTGGAGCTTGTTTACAACTATGAACATTCTCCGATGTGCTTTTTGGACCTTCATTCCCAGAGCGTGAGCAGTGCCGAGGCTCTAGAAATGCCATGGATATTCTGAGCTGTCAGTGGCATTTCCCACGTACTGTTCCCCTGGTGCCGCTCCTTGAAATGTCCAAAGGGATTATCATCTGTCTTGTGGCGGGTCCTAGCATTGTGAAAGGAAGCTGCTGCACCTGGCTCAGAGGATTTCGGATGTGGTGGGAGGAGGAGTAGTACTACGACTATAAATTGTATCACAGCATATCTATTCCATCTTGAGAGTGGGGTTGGGGGGTTATGAAGGGGGGCTTTTATTGTACTTTTATACACTGTACCCTTGAAACTAATTCAATTTTTTTAAATTAATTAATTTATTTTGGGCTGCATTGGGTCTTTGTTGCTGCTAGCGGGCGTTCTCTAGTTGCAGTGAGCCGGGGCTCCTCTTGGCTGTGGTGCACGGGCTTCTCATTGCAGTGGCTTCTCTTGTTGCGGACCATGGGCTCTAGGCACGCAGGCTTCCGTAGTCGTGGCACGTGGGCTCGGTTGATGTGGCACACGGGCTCTAGAGCGCAGGCTCAGTAGTTGTGGCCTGCGGGCTTAGTTACTCCGTGGCACGTGGGATCTTCCCAGACCAGGGCTCGAACCCATGTCCCCTGCATTCACAGGCATATTCTTAACTACTGCTCCACCAGGGAAGCCCAATAATTCAGTTTTTTATAAAGAGAAGATTCCTAATATTATTCCAAAATTTTAAAAATATGTAGTTGGATAACACTATGAAAAATTAACTGATATATTCTTTTATTATTTCTCTTTGCTCCCTGGATTTTTTTTCCTCATCCAGTCAGCTAGGCACTGTGAGCTCACTGCATTAGGAAGGTAAAGACTCAGCAGAAATGAGGGAGAGAAAAAGAAAATTCTCAGCTTTGGAATGTTCACAACGGAGGCTACAGTTAAACAGGTGAGAATTCTGTGAACAAAAACTAAATGTCGTCTCAAATGCAAAAAAGTATTCTCTGCACTGGGAGGCAGGAGAGGGAGGGAGGGAAGGACTGAAGGAGAGAGATCAGTGTGGCCAGGGACATGGAAACTGTGCTTGAGGACGATATGCCCAGGAAGAGAATCAGAATCTGGAGAAGATTCAGCCTGCACGTGATCATTGCCTCCAGCCAGCACCCTCATCTCAGACGTTGGGAAATTCAGAGAGAGAGTGGGAGTACGTCAGCAGGGCCACGTGCAGAGTCTGTGTGGCAGGGGTTTTGGCCGTTCCCTATTTGTGAGGAGTCCCCAGCAATTTGCAGGCCTCTTCTGGAAAATGCTGGCGGACGTCTCTAGTGCTTATGTGAAAGCTTGTTCACAAACCTTGAAAGATACAGATGTAGATGACAGATAGATGCATAGATAGAAAAATGTCATTAAATCAAAGCTCCAGGAAAGGTTTGGAAAATGCCCTTTATTGCATAGGACGCTTCTATTGTCATATGATGTTAGACTGAGTGCCGGTCCCTTCATCCTCCTTCAGACCACGGCATTCTGTCTGCTACTCTCCCGAGGGTCCTTTCTTCTCCCTGGAAGGGATAAAGCAAATGAGGTAGAACAGGAAGAGACAAGAAGCACTCCAAGCTCTGCTGGTCAGGGTTACCCTCCAGCATTGCCTTAATGCTCAGAGCCACACACACCACAGTGAGCTTGGCTCCAGGTCAACTACCACGCCACGAAGGTTCTGGAACATTTCCATATCTCGGGGGAACTCATTTCCACGTGACTCTCTTTCCTATTCCCCTTTGTCACAGAAGGCTAGGTACAGTGGTCAGGGTGAGATCTCGGCTCAGGCCCAAGGCTCTCAGACCTCAAAGTTCTGGTCCTGCAAGGGCCCCTGTCCTCTCTTGAGACCACTCCTGGCTCTCTCTGCCGAGAAGGAGCTGCTGGCAGTACGTCCTCTAAGAGTTGAGGTCCATCGTGCAGACCCTGAGAAAACTCCTAGGAAAAGGCTCCACCTTCTTGTTTACGTCAACAGAGGTCAATGCCTTTGTTAGTGCTGGGTGTGTCCCATTTGATGCAACTGCAGAGCCATTAGGTCAACCAGCACATGTGTGCGGCCCCTTCCCTTAGACTCCTCTGGGCCCTCGTGACATAGGCTCAGAAGACTGCCAGCCTCAAGCCTTACCTCTTCCAAGGGACGGCCACACCGTCTTCCAGGATCTTCTGTCCCATGAATCTCAGTTGCTGTTTGGAACTCAAAGGAGAGAAAAGACCCTGCCTGCGGGGTCTCTTTGGGCTGGGGCCTTCCCCCGTGGGCTGCTCTCCCTCATTCTCCTTTTCTTCTTGCTTCTCTTCATCCTCCTCCTCCTCCTTCTCCTCGTTCCCCTCCTCCTCCTCCTCGTCCTCCTCCTCAGGGGTGCTCTCGGATTCCACATTGCCCATCCACTGGGCCATGTTGAGATGAAAGACACGGCAGCTGAAGCCCTGCAGGACGCCAAACTTCACGTGCTGCTGGAGGATCTCCAAGGTGGAGAAGACCCGGCAGCAGGCCATGCACCTGAAGCCGGTCTCCATGGTCAGCATCCAGTCCGCTGTCTTGGCGCTGGGTCTCTCCTCGACGGCAGGTGGCCCTGATGGGCTGCCTGGCTCTGCTCTTTCCTCATACTCTTTCTCCTCCCCAGTGGGCTCACTGTCAGACAGGAGGCTTTCGGTGGACACATCAGAAGAGGGGTCAGTGGCTACTGCGCACACATCCTCAGGAAGGGTCACTTCTTCTATCGTCAGCTGCTTTTCAGGCAACTCCAAGGGTTTCTTTGTCTTCCAGGAGACAGCGACACCCTTGTTCACTTGTACCTGCATGTAGTATATTTTCATGCCCTTTCCTCTTTGTCTGGGTGCAGATAGTTCTTACAGGGTGAAGAGGGTGAGGAGGAGACACAGTGTGATGGGGAAGCGGTCTCTCCTTCTTCCTGATCCTGGGCTAGGGGTGGTCTAGGCTGGGCAGTGTCTCGATGAAATCTCCGGATTCCTGAAAAAGGAAATGAAAATCATAATAACATGCATGGGACATGCCGGAAGCTGAGGGAGCAGGTGTGGTAGACGAGAGAGGGACATTGGCACGACATAGCTATGTCGTGAGCTTGGTGTCTGTTGGCCATAGGACGGAGTGGTGTATCGGGTGTCATCTGTGGTCTTTTCATGTGCGTGGGGGGGGATACTGGAGCGGTGTCTGTATACAGGGGTGTGGAGTATGGTGGTGAGGGCTGTAGTATGTGAGGGATGCGGCTGGATGCGTGTACGACGAGGAGTGTGAGTTTGGGAATATCGGTGGTGCATTCCTTGTGGAATGGGGCTGTGGTGCAGGAGAGTACTGTGGAGCACGTGCTTGGGGTTGATGTGCACTGAGAAGGGCTGTGCCTGGAGGGCGCGTGTATGTGTGAGCTGTGTGCACCTGAGCTGGATGGTCCTGCTCTCAGGCTGGAGGTGTATGATGCAGAACTCTGTCCTTCTCTGGAAGCAAAGGCAAAGACAAAGCCTACATTTTCCTCTGAAGATGCTTAATCTGGTCCCTCTTCCCTCCACCTCAAGCCCAGACCTTTCCGGCCCCTGCTCCTTGACTTCCGCACCATGGTAGTAGCAGTATTCACACACACACACCCAGACTCAGCTGGCATCCACACCCTCGGAACTGCTCAGGCATCCTGCCCAGGATCCTCCACAGAGGCCTCATCACCTCTGATGACCCTGGATTTCCTCTCAGCCTCCCTGGGATCTGTGTGCCTCCTGCCTCACAGCCAAGCACCCCCTCACCTGAGGAGCCCCGCGCCCTTACCAGCGTAGCTGAGCTTGCGCAGAGTAGAAGTACAGAAGAAGTATTTAGAGGCAGAGGAGACCTCCCCTGCCCCTGGGCTGCAGCCTTGGGCCACCACAGTGGATCCAAGCCGAGGGGGATCCTCTTGTGACTTTGAGAGTCCTGAGGGAGGAATGAAAGGCTCAGGGTGGGTTCATCAGTCCTCTGTCCACAAATATTTACTGAGTGTGTGACACGTGTCAGGTGCAGTGAATACACACAGTTGAGAGTGTGGTTGCCAGTGGATCCTCCAGGATTTAATTCCAATCAATACTTATTCTCTCACTGTCTAGTTGGTAATGTAGGCCTCGGTGGTGACTGTGAGTGTGTGGGAAGAGTGAGTGATGTGTATCAGTTAAGTCTGTGGTAAGTGTGGGGTTGGCATGGGGAGCACAGTGCAGACGTGTCTATCTGTGTCTGTGGCCTTTGTGTGCATGGTTTCTGTTCACAAGTCAGGAATTCTGGGACATGTAACTTTTCCTCATTACATGGTGTGGCTTGTATTTATGGTGCGTGTTCATTCATTCATTCACCAAGATTCAGTAAGCAGCTACTCCTGTGTATCCGGCACTCTTCCATTGTTGTAGTCTTTGGTAACGCTGCACATTCTAGTAGGGGAAGACACACACTAAACAAAACTACAATAAATATATAATACATCAGCTGGTGGTAAGTATATAAGGGTTGCCAGACTTAGCGAACAAGAATACAAGGCACCCAGTTAAATTTCAGTTTCAGATAAACCCAGAATAATTTTTTAGTGTAAGTATTCCCATGCAGTATTTGGCCTGACTTAGTTTTAGTGTAAGTAGGGCCCATACAATATGTGGGACATACGGATACTGAAAAATTACTTGTTGTTTATCTGGAATTCAAATTGAACTGGATAGCCCATATTTTCTCTGGCAATCCTGACATGGGTTACTGAGACTGTGGTTTACTGTGGTTTGTACGAAGCGGGTCTGGCATTACTCAAGAATGTGTTATAAGTGTGGTGTGTATGACACGTGACTGGTTCTTATAGAGGTATTTAGAGATGGCTGAAGTTAGCTGTGTTTGTGCAAGAGTTGAGGAGATACATGTATATATAGGGTGTGTGTGTGTGTGTGTGTCCTATATATATAGTGTGTGTGTCTATATACATATCTCATCTCCAGCGTTTGGTGTTGGAGGAGAGGATTGTGATACAGGTGGGTTGTATGAGAACGTAGTATAGGAGGGATGCGTGTATATACCTCCATGTGCTGTGTGTGGTTTACTAAGGAAGTTATATGTGGGGTGTGTGATATTTTTGCTGTATCAGAGTGTACATGGGTGTATGAGTTACTGTCTCATAAAACACCCCTAACAAGAATTCTGTATACACTCTTACGTACACCGAGTGTCAGCCTGGTCCAGGCAGGGTGACAAGAACTTTACCACGCAGACTTTATATCTGGTAAGCACTCTACCCCCATTCATCTCGCTCTTCTCTGCACTACCACACACACACACACACACACACACACAGACACACACACACACACTCACACACCCACACACACACAGGAACATAGAGCAAAATATTCTGAATGGTCAGGGGCAGTCATTGCCTTCCCCAGCCTGTCCCAGCCACTGCCTGGAAATCTGCCTGCTGTCTAGAGCTCCATTCCCAGGGCCCATCCTACAGTCTCCAGGGCCCTGGGCCTGGTAGGAGCTACTGGGCTCTAATCTGGGGCAGAGGCCTCTAGCTGGAGCTCTGGGGGTCCACCCCTCTCCCAGGGCAAGCTACTCGCCTACATTTAATGCACGCAGGCACCACGTGGCCCGTGGCTCTCAGAGCTCCCCGCAGGACCCTGAGGACATTTCTCACCCCCGCTCACGTGGTCTCAGTCTCTGGAAAACCCTTCCCTTCCCTTGATCTCCTTTGGGAAATTCTTCCTGTAGAAGGAATAAAACCTCCTTGCTTTCAATATGACACCATCCCTAGACAAACAATCTTCTTTCAAAGTACATTCCACTTGTCAAGATATTTTTCAACAGGGCCTTCAACTCATGGGGCTTCTCTTTCCACTTTGGTAAAAGAGGCCAAGCAACTCATGGGTCTCTCTCAGCATCCTTGCATCCTTCACATCCCCCACCTCATGACCCCAGGGAAAGATCCAAGAGAATAAGAGAGAAATCGGGATCTGAGAAAAGCTGCACCTCTAGGTCTGTGCAAGCAGGATGCAGCCTGCTGTGAGTCCAACAAAGCTCCAGGCCCGGCTGCCCCAGGAGAGAGTCCTCAGACCAGCGGAGCTGACCTCCCATCTCCCAGGGGGCATCTGGCCGTTCTGTGCCGTCTCACACCACAGGGACCCTCTGGATAGATACGGCAGCATCAGTGAGACAAGGTCTCTCGCTCCCTGCTTCACAGGTGACACGTTCTCAGTCCCCCGCTTCCTAGAGAAGGTTCAGTTTGGCAGAAACCCATGTGCCCCAGACAAGTTGCCCCCCACATACCTCCTCCATTCTCGGCAGTTTCCTGGGACTCTTCATTTTCCAGATGTTTCCTCTTTTGTCGCCGTTCCATCGTACCAACTAGAAGTCTCCCTTAGAAGATGCCTCAAGAGATGTCCAACTCCTCCTCTTCCCAACAGGTTGGCCCTTCTTGGCTCTTGGGCAATCCGTTGAAATGATTCAATACAAATAAAAATGGTCAAGTCTCCTAAATGGCTGAAAAACTTGTACCACTTAGTGAACCAGCAGTACTGCCTAGTGCTCACCAGGGCTGTTATGTTTGCAAGGTTGCCAGGCGCACAGTGGAATTCTGTGACCTCAGTGATGACATCAGAGCATTCGGTGGACCTAGGTTGAGCACAGTGCCTGCAGTAGCACAGGCCCCATTTTCAAGAACAATTCCTTTTTCCCAGCCGAAGCTTTCCCGTGAAAGGGAAAGGTTCATACCGTATCTATTATATATTGTATCATACCATGTCTATTATAAAATTCACATTTTGATTGGAGATCTTTTAATGTCTTTTCTAGAGAGATTTAATATGAATATTTTAAATGGTCTCCAGTTTCCCACTGGATTATTGACATTTTAAACTCTGCACTTCAATTTTCCCTCAATACGTGTAATTTTGTCACGGCTATTTCTGTACTTAAAGATGAGGAACTATATAATTGATTTCTTCATTTTTTCCCCATCTCTTTCCAAGGTACTGCATTTGATTGTGTCTTGCAACTGAGTGAAAAATGCTAGTCCTTGAGTAAGGACATTGGGCCCTTTAGCAAGTAACTCAACCTATCTGGGTTTCAGCTTCTGTATGTGCGATCAAGAGGCTTGGACTAGCTGACTTTTCAAATGCTGTGTTTCTTTGATTCACTCTCACTTAATGATCTGCTCCTTCAGAAGAGGGTCTGTTCTCATAAAGTAACAACAGTCTTTTCCTAACCTTGGGTTGGGCGGAGTTTATCTGTTCGTACTCAGTTTGTTAGTTATATTGCCTTCTACGTATGCTTAGCTCTGAATCATTTATATGGCTCTTGTGACAATTTTTAGATCTTCTTTTTTTATTATTTTTCTTTTACAGATTCTAATTTGTTATCGCCAGTGTAGAGGAGCCTGATTGACTTTTAAAATTTATTGATCTTGTATGTGTGTGCCTTGTTGAACCGTCTTATTAGTTCCCGCTAGTTTATCTGTGGGTTCTTTTGGGTCTCCTAGATAAATGAGCATATTAAATGTAAATAATGTGTTCTTTGGATAAAGTTTATTTTCTTGCATCTCTATGTATAGAAACAATATGTTGAATTGATTTAAATATTTAAATACTTACATACCTGTTATCACAATCTAACATTCTTTATCTTATTTTCTTTCAATCAATATTATGTTTTCAAGATTTATCCACGTGAATCCATATAGATCTAGGTCTTTGATTTTTGACTGTTTGATATTATTTGATCACATGCATATAGCATCATTTATTTTCCATTCAAGCATTATTGGACAATTGGATTGTTTCCCTCCCTTCTCTAGAACAAACAACATTTCCTAGAATATCCCTGAAGATGTCTGACAGTCGAGAAGGGCCAGGCTGCCCGAAGGATTGCTACTTGCTTTTAGCCACCTTCCAACAGGCCGTCTCCAGCCAGCAATTTGAAGCACAGCTGAAAGGAGAACTGCCCCAAATGTGAAGATCTTAGGAGCTTCCTAGAAGGTGGGAGGTTAATGATAGGCATCCTGCTGGGATCCCATGGGAGTCTGAGCTGGCCTGAAGCTCATCTTCCTCCTCCACCTCTCAAGAGAAATGTGGAGGAAAGAAGACTTCAAAAACTGTGAGCAGGCAGAGGGAGAGATATTGGGGGCCGAAGCTGTAACTGAGGTCTTGGAGTGGGCTGTGAGCACGCAGAGCCTCTAGAGAGCCAGGCTCTGCCTTCTGAGAACTTCTCCCCTAAGGCTGCTCATAATTCACGTGATACCAGCCATATAGAGCCGACTTGGCCCACGCTGTCACAGAAAGCCTTATCAGAATCTCTTCTTCTTCATACACTCTTGTGTCTGTTACTTGGTTATTGCCATTGGTACTCCACTGATGTGAACCACAGTCGCCAGGGGATGGAGGACACTAGTGACCCATCTTGCTCTGTGGCCTCCGTCCACAGCTTGAGGGTAAGGGAAGAGGCCAAATGAAGGTCAAGAAGGAAAGATGGAGTTTCAAGAGAAGACCGGAGTTAAGGGTGTCTTCTCAAGTCCTGATGACTGAAATGTAGCTCCAGTACCTGAAGTCCTGCTTGTTCTCAAGGCTGACCGCGGGGCTGGGTGCACTCAGTGAAGGAACCATATACACTTAGTATTTCCTTGCTTGCTCACACTTGCCCTCCTCTGATACACACTCTGCAAGACTGACCTTCCCCTGAAACAACTTTCCACCTGCTACTGTCATCTCATGAACATTTGCTTCCCCTTCCTAGTGCCCCCCTAGAATGCCATTGCAGCCAATTCATAATTTGATAATCATGTTGCTTACCATAGTCTCAGCAACTTCTGATAAATTTTATTCACTTTATTCCATAGTCTTCACGCATCAATCATCTTCCTTAACTTCCTAGCTGCAGGTTAACCCATTCGGCATCATTACTTTTTCTTTCTCTTCTTTGGCAAATCCTTTCTATCTTTTAAGGTCTTTTTCTTGTCTCTCTACCATCCTGCCTCCCTGAACTTCTTTTATTTCCGTTTAAGTATCCTTTCAATCTCCTTCCCCAGTTTCCTCATAAACATTGAGAGTTTATTCCTCACACGTTAGACAGCGGTTTATGAATGGCCAGGCATAACGGACTCAGAATGAGTTGGCACCCCCGAGGTACCTGTCTTGCTGGGGAGCCACAGGTGAAGGGCTGGCTGCTGGACACATGTTTGCATGGAGTCAGGCTGAGTGGCCTCAGGGTGTTTGCCCTGCACTTGTGTGTGTTTCTCCCTCGTTGGTTTCCTTGTCCAGCCACCTGTGACCTCCCTCCATCCAGCCCAGGGAATCCTTCTCATCACAGGGGTAGGATGTTTGTCTCATTTTCCATCACATCCTTTCCCCAAAGTTTGGTTGTGAGTTGTTCCCATTCCAAAGACCTTTCCTCTTTGAAGAGAAAAGAGAACATCTTTTCTCTCCTTTCCTCTCACTTCACTTCTGCTCTATTATCTCCTCCGTCCAGAATGGCCCACTGACTCAGATGGGTGTAGATCCGAAGATGGCAAGAACTGCCAGCAATTCTGAGATAATAATACGGATGGATCAGGAAAACTTGAAAACCTTTATCCCGCCACATTAAAAAAAATTGCACTTCCAATGTATTCAGAGTCTCAGTGTAGAAACACAAATGATAGAGAAATTGAATGACACTCAAGTTTTTCTTTCCTCCTTTCCTGATTTATTCTAATCCTCCATGCTAACATGATGAACTATTTGTTAGGTAAAGTTTCAGACATTTTCTACCCATGCACACTTTTCTTCTTTTCACATAAGAGTGTGAACTAGGTCACTTTCAACATGCTGTGATTCTGTGATTCACTGTCTCCCACCGAGTCATCCACTGATCAAGTCATCTGTTTCACGGAGAACTATTTCCAATAGCTAATAGCCAATGTCTGTGGAGTGCTTACTCTGTGTCGGTTTCTTGTAAGTACTTTACAGATCATTTGTACAACGTACCCATGGACCAGGTACAATTATGACCCCCAAGTGACAGATAAGTGCAGATAAGTACAAATACATACAGAGGCCAAGTGACTTGCCCAAGACACTGGAGCAAATCAAAATCCATGCCTCTGTAAGCATTTTGCTCTATTGCCTCTGTCTGGGAGGCTTGATGATTTGGCAACTAAAACCTTAAATATCATGTTCCATTTTTATATCTGTGACACAAGCGTGGGGCTGTGATATGGGGTAACTAACCTGACTACTTTTGAAAACCCTTATGCACCTGGATGAAAGTAAGCCAGGGACTGCAAGCTATAGATTTAAGGTTTCCTACCAACTTTTAAAAATAGCTTCTTGAATGCAATTTACGTAGTGTCAAGTCTAGGATGTAGTCCAAATAGTAACAGAAAAATGGAGATATGTAGAAAAATACTTAAAGTTGACAAGTATTGGGAGTGTAGTATTTTGGGGGCCAGTGTGTAGACCACAGGAAAACTTGCTGTTTCCTTCCCAAAGGGAAGAGCCCTACGTTGCAACTGCCAAGGTCCCTGGGGCAGCAAGTGTGCTCACTGCCTAGTAAAGAAGCATCCTCAGTTTGATAGAATCATATGGGAGCCTTACATTTGGTTAGCAGTTCTACATTCTTGATGTAATAATATTTTCAGGGTGTGGGAGGATATCAAGCTCTGAAAATACCCTTGGAGAGATTTGCTTATTAAGTTTGGCTTTTTCAATCTCCCTACTACTTCTTGACTAAACACCAGGCGGTTTCCTTCACTTTTCAGAACCATGTTGTTTTTCCCTTGTCTAATGAACTTTGAAATACTTTTGGATGAGCTATTAAGTTTGGGAGAAAATAAACATCTCTTTAAAATAAGGAAGATAATAACAATGACAAGTAGAAAAAGCTCTAAAACAGAGAATATCCTCCATTCTAGCCAATGACTGGGAGTGGAAGGTGCGTGCTGGCTGTCCAGGACGAAGAAATAAAAGCGGAGGAGGCACTGAGGCGTCTCCTGGATCTCTATGAGCCTCCATCATTTCTGAAGGGTAGTGTTGACAGATAAAATATAGGCTGTTTAGTTAAATATGAATGTCAGAAAAACAACAAGTATATTTTTAAGATAAGATGCCCCAAATAGTTCATAGGATCTACGTATACTAAAAATAATGACTTATTATTCATGTGAAGTTCAAGTTTAACTGGGTATCCTGTACTTTTATTTACTAAATCTGACAGCCCTACTGATGATCCACAATGGAAGCAGTTGAGGAGCGGTACATGCTGGCTCTCGGACAGTCAGAAATGGCTTCAGCAGATCCAGGTACAGTATGAAATTCTTTTTGGATGTAGCTCAGAAGCCATGGCCAGCCCTTGACTGCAAGTACTGCCTCGGGTTTCCCTGAGGTGGGGTAAGCCTTCCTCTTAATGGCCTATTGGTAAGTCTGGAAGACCATATCCAAGGGGAGCCCCAAGGTCAGTTTCATCCTCACCACCATGTTTCCAATTCCTGGAATTGGCTGCATGTGACTCACAAGAGCTGAGGAGGTTTGTGGAAATTGGGAGTGTCATAGCTTGAACCCTTTGTAGGTAAAGTTTTGCTGTTGTGAGAGTTTTAACAGGAGCAATGTGAAAGACTCCAGGTCCCCAGGTAGAGAGAAATAATTCTACCTGTGTGTATGTGACAAGTCTCTAATAGTTCAGAGAGCAAGTATCTGGTCTTAGAAAGACTGATCCAAGCTTGGATGTTTCTGGTGACAAGGCAAGGTCCTGAGTTTCAAGTTCACTTTTATGGTTGAGGAGACAATAAGGTGGTCAGAAGGGAAATCATGGAGGAGACCTTGGCTTCATCCATTGTGCAGGCTTGTATATGTGGTTCTATGTAAATTGTGTTTCAAAGGTGGAGCTTGTTTACAACTATGAACATTCTCCGATGTGCTTTTTGGACCTTCATTCCCAGAGCGTGAGCAGTGCCGAGGCTCTAGAAATGCCATGGATATTCTGAGCTGTCAGTGGCATTTCCCACGTACTGTTCCCCTGGTGCCGCTCCTTGAAATGTCCAAAGGGATTATCATCTGTCTTGTGGCGGGTCCTAGCATTGTGAAAGGAAGCTGCTGCACCTGGCTCAGAGGATTTCGGATGTGGTGGGAGGAGGAGTAGTACTACGACTATAAATTGTATCACAGCATATCTATTCCATCTTGAGAGTGGGGTTGGGGGGTTATGAAGGGGGGCTTTTATTGTACTTTTATACACTGTACCCTTGAGACTAATTCAATTTTTTAAAATTAATTAATTTATTTTGGGCTGCATTGGGTCTTTGTTGCTGCTAGCGGGCGTTCTCTAGTTGCAGTGAGCCGGGGCTCCTCTTGGCTGTGGTTCACGGGCTTCTCATTGCAGTGGCTTCTCTTGTTGTGGACCATGGGCTCTAGGCACGCAGGCTTCCGTAGTCGTGGCACATGGGTTCGGTTGATGTGGCACACGGGCTCTAGAGCGCAGGGTCTGTAGTTGTGGCCTGCGGGCTTAGTTACTCCGTGGCATGTGGGATCTTCCCAGACCAGGGCTCGAACCCACGTCCCCTGCATTCACAGGCATATTCTTAACTACTGCTCCACCAGGGAAGCCCAATAATTCAGTTTTTTATAAAGAGAAGATTCCTAATATTATTCCAAAATTTTAAAAATATGTAGTTGGATAACACTATGAAAAATTAACTGATATATTCTTTTATTATTTCTCTTTGCTCCCTGGATTTTTTTTCCTCATCCAGTCAGCTAGGCACTGTGAGCTCACTGCATTAGGAAGGTAAAGACTCAGCAGAAATGAGGGAGAGAAAAAGAAAATTCTCAGCTTTGGAATGTTCACAACGGAGGCTACAGTTAAACAGGTGAGAATTCTGTGAACAAAAACTAAATGTCGTCTCAAATGCAAAAAAGTATTCTCTGCACTGGGAGGCAGGAGAGGGAGGGAGGGAAGGACTGAAGGAGAGAGATCAGTGTGGCCAGGGACATGGAAACTGTGCTTGAGGACGATATGCCCAGGAAGAGAATCAGAATCTGGAGAAGATTCAGCCTGCACGTGATCATTGCCTCCAGCCAGCACCCTCATCTCAGACGTTGGGAAATTCAGAGAGAGAGTGGGAGTACGTCAGCAGGGCCACGTGCAGAGTCTGTGTGGCAGGGGTTTTGGCCGTTCCCTATTTGTGAGGAGTCCCCAGCAATTTGCAGGCCTCTTCTGGAAAATGCAGGCGGACGTCTCTAGTGCTTATGTGAAAGCTTGTTCACAAACCTTGAAAGATACAGATGTAGCTGACAGATAGATGCATAGATAGAAAAATGTCATTAAATCAAAGCTCCAGGAAAGGTTTGGAAAATGCCCTTTATTGCATAGGACGCTTCTATTGTCATATGATGTTAGACTGAGTGCCGGTCCCTTCATCCTCCTTCAGACCACGGCATTCTGTCTGCTACTCTCCCGAGGGTCCTTTCTTCTCCCTGGAAGGGATAAAGCAAATGAGGTAGAACAGGAAGAGACAAGAAGCACTCCAAGCTCTGCTGGTCAGGGTTACCCTCCAGCATTGCCTTAATGCTCAGAGCCACACACACCACAGTGAGCTTGGCTCCAGATCAACTACCACGCCACGAAGGTTCTGGAACATTTCCATATCTCGGGGGACCTCGTTTCCACGTGACTCTCTTTCCTATTCCCCTTTGTCACAGAAGGCTAGGTCCAGTGGTCAGGGTGAGATCTCGGCTCAGGCCCAAGGCTCTCAGACCTCAAAGTTCTGGTCCTGCAAGGGCCCCTGTCCTCTCTTGAGACCACTCCTGGCTCTCTCTGCCGAGAAGGAGCTGCTGGCAGTACGTCCTCTAAGAGTTGAGGTCCATCGTGCAGACCCTGAGAAAACTCCTAGGAAAAGGCTCCACCTTCTTGTTTACGTCAACAGAGGTCAATGCCTTTGTTAGTGCTGGGTGTGTCCCATTTGATGCAACTGCAGAGCCATTAGGTCAACCAGCACATGTGTGCGGCCCCTTCCCTTAGACTCCTCTGGGCCCTCGTGACATAGGCTCAGAAGACTGCCAGCCTCAAGCCTTACCTCTTCCAAGGGACGGCCACACCGTCTTCCAGGATCTTCTGTCCCATGAATCTCAGTTGCTGTTTGGAACTCAAAGGAGAGAAAAGACCCTGCCTGCGGGGTCTCTTTGGGCTGGGGCCTTCCCCCGTGGGCTGCTCTCCCTCATTCTCCTTTTCTTCTTGCTTCTCTTCATCCTCCTCCTCCTCCTCCTCCTCCTCGTTCTCCTCCTCCTCCTCCTCGTCCTCCTCCTCATGCGTGCTCTCGGATTCCACATTGCCCATCCACTGGGCCATGTTGAGATGAAAGACACGGCAGCTGAAGCCCTGCAGGACACTGAACTTCACGTGCTGCTGGAGGATCTCCAAGGTGGGGAAGACCCGGCAGCAGGCCATGCACCTGAAGCCGGTCTCCATGGTCAGCATCCAGTCCGCTGTCTTGGCGCTGGGTCTCTCCTCGACGGCAGGTGGCCCTGATGGGCTGCCTGGCTCTGCCCTTTCCTCATACTCTTTCTCCTCCCCAGTGGGCTCACTGTCAGACAGGAGGCTTTCGGTGGACACATCAGAAGAGGGGTCAGTGGCTACTGCACACACATCCTCAGGAAGGGTCACTTCTTCTATCGTCAGCTGCTTTTCAGGCAACTCCAAGGGTTTCTTTGTCTTCCAGGAGACAGCGACACCCTTGTTCACTTGTACCTGCATGGAGTATATTTTCATGCCCCTTTCCTCTTTGTCTGGGTGCAGATAGTTCTTACAGGGTGAAGAGGGTGAGGAGGAGACACAGTGTGATGGGGAAGCGGTCTCTCCTTCTTCCTGATCCTGGGCTAGGGGTGGTCTAGGCTGGGCAGTGTCTCGATGAAATCTCCGGATTCCTGAAAAAGGAAATGAAAATCATAATAACATGCATGGGCCATGCCGGAAGCTGAGGGAGCAGGTGTGGTAGACGAGAGAGGGACATTGGCACGACATAGCTATGTCGTGAGCTTGGTGTCTGTTGGCCGTAGGACGGAGTGGTGTATCTGGTGTCATCTGTGGGCTTTTCATGTGCGTGGGGGGGGGATACTGGAGCGGTGTCTGTATACAGGGGTGTGGAGTATGGTGGTGAGGGCTGTAGTATGTGAGGGATGCGGCTGGATGCGTGTACGACGAGGAGTGTGAGTTTGGGAATATCGGTGGTGCATTCCTTGTGGAATGGGGCTGTGGTGCAGGAGAGTACTGTGGAGCACGTGCTTGGGGTTGATGTGCACTGAGAAGGGCTGTGCCTGGAGGGCGCGTGTATGTGTGAGCTGTGTGGACCTGAGCTGGATGGTCCTGCTCTCAGGCTGGAGGTGTATGATGCAGAACTCTGTCCTTCTCTGGAAGCAAAGGCAAAGACAAAGCCTATATTTTCCTCTGAAGATGCTTAATCTGGTCCCTCTTCCCTCCACCTCAAGCCCAGACCTTTCCGGCCCCTGCTCCTTGACTTCCCCACCATGGTAGTAGCAGTATTCACACACAGACACCCAGATTCAGCTGGCATCCATGCCCTCGGAACAGCTCAGCCATCCTGCCCAGGCTCCTCCACAGAACCCTCATCACCTCTGATGACCCTGGATTTCCTCTCAGCCTCCCTGTGATCTGTGTGCCTCCTGCCTCACAGCCAAGCACCCCCTCACCTGAGGAGCCCCGCGCCCTTACCGGTGTAGCTGAGCTTGCACAGAGTAGAAGTACAGAAGAAGTATTTAGAGGCAGAGGATATTTCCCCTGCCCCTGGGCTGCAGCCTTGGGCCACCACAGTGGATCCAAGCCGAGGGGGATCCTCTCGTGAATTCGAGATTCCTGAGGGAGGAATGAAAGGCTCAGGGTGGGTTCATCAGTCCTCTGTCCACAAATATTTACTGAGTGTGTGACACGTGTCAGGTGCAGTGAATACACACAGTTGAGAGTGTGGTTCCCAGTGGATCCTCCAGGATTTAATTCCAATCAATACTTATTCTCTCACTGTCTAGTTGGTAATGTAGGCCTCGGTGGTGACTGTGAGTGTGTGGGAAGAGTGAGTGATGTGTATCAGTTAAGTCTGTGGTAAGTGTGGGGTTGGCATGGGGAGCACAGTGCAGACGTGTCTATCTGTGTCTGTGGCCTTGGTGTGCATGGTTTCTGTTCACAAGTCAGGAATTCTGGGACATGTAACTTTTCCTCATTACATGGTGTGGCTTGTATTTATGGTGCATGTTCATTCATTCATTCACCAAGATTCAGTAAGCAGCTACTCCTGTGTATCCGGCACTCTTCCATTGTTGTAGTCTTTGGTAACGCTGCACATTCTAGTAGGGGAAGACACACACTAAACAAAACTACAATAACTATATAATACACCAGCTGGTGGTAAGTATATAAGGGTTGCCAGACTTAGCGAACAAGAATACAAGGCACCCAGTTAAATTTCAGTTTCAGATAAACCCAGAATAATTTTTTAGTGTAAGTATTCCCATGCAGTATTTGGCCTGACTTAGTTTTAGTGTAAGTAGGGCCCATACAATATGTGGGACATACGGATACTGAAAAATTACTTGTTGTTTATCTGGAATTCAAATTGAACTGGATAGCCCATATTTTCTCTGGCAATCCTGACATGGGTTACTGAGACTGTGGTTTACTGTGGTTTGTACAAAGCGGGTCTGGCATTACTCAAGAATGTGTTACAAGTGTGGTGTGTATGACACGTGACTGGATCTTACAGAGGTGTTTAGCGATGGCTGAAGTTAGCTGTGTTTGTGCAAGAGTTGAGGAGATACATGTATATATAGTGTGTGTGTGTGTGTGTGTGTGTGTCCTATATATATAGTGTGTGTGTCTATATACATATCTCATCTCCAGCGTTTGGTGTTGGAGGAGAGGATTGTGATACAGGTGGGTTGTATGAGAACGTAGTACAGGAGGGATCCGTGTATATACCTCCATGTGCTGTGTGTGGTTTACTAAGGAAGTTATATGTGGGGTGTGTGATATTTTTGCTGCATCAGAGTGTACATGGGTGTATGAGTTACTGTCTCATAAAACACCCCTAACAAGAATTCTGTATACACTCTTACGTACACCGAGTGTCAGCCAGGTCCAGGCAGGGTGACAAGAACTTTACCATGCAGACTTTATATCTGGTAAGCACTCTAACCCCATTCATCTCGCTCTTCTCTGCACTACCACACACACACACACAGACACACACACACACACAAACACACAGGAACATAGATCAAAATATTCTGAATGGTCAGGTGCAGTCATTGCCTTCCCCAGCCTGTCCCAGCCACTGCCTGGAAATCTGCCTGCTGTGTAGAGCTCCATTCCCAGGGCCCATCCTACAGTCTCCAGGGCCCTGGGCCTGGTAGGAGCTACTGGGCTCTAATCTGGGGCAGAGGCCTCTAGCTGGAGCTCTGGGGTGACAACCCCTCCCCCAGGGCAAGCTACTCGCCTACATTTAATGCACGCAGGCACCACGTGGCCGGTGGCTCTCAGCTCCCCACAGGACCCTGAGGACATTTCTCACCCCCGCTCACGTGGTCTCAGTCTCTGGAAAACCCTTCCCTTCCCTTGATCTCCTTTGGGAAATTCTTCCTGTTGAAGGAATAAATCCTCCTTGCTTTCAATATGACACCATCCCTAGACAAACAATCTTCTTTCAAAGTACATTCCACTTGTCAAGATATTTTCAACAGGGCCTTCAACTCATGGGGCTTCTCTTTCCACTTTGGTAAAAGAGGCCAAGCAACTCATGGGTCTCTCTCAGCATCCTTGCATCCTTCACATCCCCCACCTCATGACCCCAGGGAAAGATCCAAGAGAATAAGAGAGAAAACGGGGACTGAGAAAAGCTGCACCTCTAGGTCTGTGCAAGCAGGATGCAGCCTGCTGTGAGTCCGACAAAGCTCCAGGCCTGGCTGCGCTAGGAGAGAGTCCTCAGACCAGCGGAGCTGACCTCCCATCTCCCAGGGGGCATCTGGCCGTTCTGTGCCGTCTCACACCAAAGGGGACCTCCGGATAGATACGGCAGCATCAGTGAGACAAGGTCTCTCGCTCCCTGCTTCACAGGTGACACGTTCTCAGTCCCCCGCTTCCTAGAGAAGGTTCAGTTTGGCAGAAACCCATGTGCCCCAGACAAGTTGCCCCCCACATACCTCCTCCGTTCTCGGCAGTTTCCTGGGACTCTTCATTTTCCAGATGTTTCCTCTTTTGTCGCCGTTCCATCGTACCAACTAGAAGTCTCCCTTAGAAGATGCCTCAAGAGATGTCCAACTCCTCCTCTTCCCTACAGGTTGGCCCTTCTTGGCTCTTGGGCAATCCGTTGAAATGATTCAATACAAATAAAAATGGTCAAGTCTCCTAAATGGCTGAAAAACTTGTACCACTTAGTGAACCAGCAGTACTGCCTAGTGCTCACCAGCGCTGTTATGTTTGCAAGGTTGCCAGGCACACAGTGGAATTCTGTGACCTCAGTGCTGACATCAGAGCATTCGGTGGACCTAGGTTGAGCACAGTGTCTGCAGTAGCACAGGCCCCATTTTCAAGAACAATTCCTTTTTCCCAGCTGAACCTTTCCCGTGAAAGGGAAAGGTTCATAACTTATTTATTATAAATTGTATCATACCATGTCTATTATAAAATTCACATTTTGATTGGAGATCTTTTAAAGTCTTTTCTAGAGAGATTTAATATGAATATTTTAAATGGTCTCCAGTTTCCCACTGGATTATTGACATTTTAAACTCTGCACTTCAATTTTCCCTCAATACGTGTAATTTTGTCATGGCTATTTCTGTACTTAAAGATGAGGAACTATATACTTGATTTCTTCATTTTTTCCCCATCTCTTTCCAAGGTACTGCATTTGATTGTGTCTTGCGACTGAGTGAAAAATGCTAGTCCTTGAGTCAAGACATTGGGCCCTTTAGCAAGTAACTCAACCTATCTGGGCTTCAGCTTCTGTATGTGCGATCAAGAGGCTTGGACTAGCTGACTTTTCAAATGCTGTGTTTCTTTGATTCACTCTCACTTACTGATCTGCTCCTTAAGAAGAGGGTCTGTTCTCATAAAGTAACAACAGTCTTTTCCTAACCTTGGGTTGGGCGGAGTTTAACTGTTCGTACTCAGTTTGTTAGTTATATTGCCTTCTATGTATGCTTAGCTCTAAATAATTTATATGGCTCTTGTGACAATTTTTAGATCTTCTTTTTTTCTTATTTTCTTTTACAGTTTCTAATTTGTTATCGCCAGTGTAGAGGAGCCTGATTGAGTTTTAAAATTTATTGATCTTGTATGTGTGTGCCTTGTTGAACCGTCTTATTAGTTCCCGCTAGTTTATCTGTGGGTTCTTTTGGGTCTCCTAGATAAATGAGCATATTAAATGTAAATAATGTGTTCTTTGGATAAAGTTTATTTTCTTGCATCTCTCTATATAGAAGCAATATGTTGAATTGATTTAAATATTTAAATACTTACATACCTGTTATCACAATCTAACATTCTTTATCTTATTTTCTTTCAATCAATATTATGTTTTCAAGATTTATCCACGTGAATCCATATAGATCTAGGTCTTTGATTTTTGACTGTTTGATATTATTTGATCACATGCATATAGCATCATTTATTTTCCATTCAAGCATTATTGGACAATTGGATTGTTTCCCTCCCTTCTCTAGAACAAACAATATTTCCTAGAATATCCCTGAAGATGTCTGACAGTCGAGAAGGGCCAGGCTGCCCGAAGGATTGCTACTTGCTTTTAGCCACCTTCCAACAGGCCGTCTCCAGCCAGCAATTTGAAGCACAGCTGAAATGAGAACTGCCCCAAATGTGAAGATCTTAGGAGCTTCCTAGAAGGTGGGAGGTTAATGATAGGCATCCTGCTGGGATCCCAGGGGAGTCTGAGCTGGCCTGAAGCTCATCTTCCTCCTCCACCTCTCAAGAGAAATGTGGAGGAAAGGAGACTTCAAAAACTGTGAGCAGGCAGAGGGAGAGATATTGGGGGCCGAAGCTGTAACTGAGGTCTTGGAGTGGGCTGTGAGCACGCAGAGCCTCTAGAGAGCCAGGCTCTGCCTTCTGAGGACTTCTCCCCTAAGGCTGCTCATAATTCACGTGATACTAGCCATATAGAGCCGACTTGGCCCACACTGTCACAGAAAGCCTTATCAGAATCTCTTCTTCTTCATACACTCTTGTGTCTGTTACTTGGTTATTGCCTTTGGTACTCCACTGATGTGAACCACAGTCTCGGTGGGATGGAGGACACTAGTGACCCATCTTGCTCTGTGGCCTCAGTCCACAGCTTGAGGGTAAGGGAAGAGGCCAAATGAAGGTTAAGAAGGAAAGATGGAGTTTGAAGAGAAGACCTGAGTTAAGGGTGTCTTCTCAAGTCCTGATGACTGAAATGTAGCTCCAGTACCTGAAGTCCTGCTTGTTCTCAAGGCAGACCGCGGGGCTGGGTGCACTCAGTGAAGGAACTGTATACACTTAGTATTTCCTTGCTTGCTCACACTTGCCCTCCTCTGATACACCCTCTGCAAGACTGGTCTTCCCCTGAAACAACTTTCCACCTGCTACTGTCATCTCATGAACATTTGCTTCCCCTTCCTAGTGCCCCCCTAGAATGCCATTGCAGCCAATTCATAATTTGATAATCATGCTTCTTACCATAGTCTCAGCAACTTCTGATAAATTGTATTCACTTTATTCCATAGTCTTCACCCATCAATAATCTTCCTTAACTTCCTAGCCGCAGGTTAACCCATTTGGAATCTTTTCTTTTTCTTTCTCTTCTTTGACAAATCCTTTCTATTTTTTAAGGTCTTTTTCTTGTCTCTCTACCATCCTGCCTTCCTGAACTTCTTTTTTTTCCATTTAAGTAACCTTTCAATCTCCTTCCCCAGTTTCCTCATAAACATTGAGAGTTTATTCCTCACACGTTAGACAGCGGTTTATGAATTGCCAGGCATAATGGACTCAGAATGAGTTGGCAACCCCGAGGTACCTGTCTTGCTGGGGAGCCACAGGTGAAGGGCTGGCTGCTGGACACATGTTTGCATGGAGTCAGGCTGAGTGGCCTCAGGGTGTTTGCCCTGCACTTGTGTGTGTTTCTCCCTAGTTGGTTTCCTTGTCCAGCCACCTGTGACCTCCCTCCATCCAGCCCAGGGAATCCTTCTCATCACAGGGGTAGGATGTTTGTCTCATTTTCCATCACATCCTTTCCCCAAAGTTTGGTTGTGAGTTGTTCCCATTCCAAAGACCTTTCCTCTTTGAAGAGAAAAGAGAAAATCTTTTCTCTCCTTTCCTCTCACTTCACTTCTGCTCTATTATCTCCTCCGTCCAGAATGGCCCACTGACTCACATGGGTGTAGATCCGAAGATGGCAAGAACTGCCAGCAATTCTGAGATAATAATACGGATGGATCAGGAAAACTTGAAAACATTTATCCCGCCACATTAAAAAAATTTGCACTTCCAGTGTATTCAGAGTCTCAGTGTAGAAACACAAATGATAGAGAAATTGAATGACACTCAAATTTTTCTTTCCTCCTTTCCTGATTTATTCTAATCCTCCATGCTAACATGATGAACTATTTGTTAGGTAAAGTTTCAGACATTTTCTACCCATGCACACTTTTCTTCTTTTCACATAAGAGTGTGAACTAGGTCACTTTCAACATGCTGTGATTCTGTGATTCACTGTCTCCCACCGTGTCATCCACTGATAAAGTCATCTGTTTCACGGAGAACTATTTCCAATAGCTAATAGCCAATGTCTGTGGAGTGCTTACTCTGTCTCGGTTTCTTGTAACTACCTTACAGATCATTGGTACAACGAACCCATGGACCAGGTACAATTATGACCCCCAAGTGACAGATAAGTGCAGATAAGTACAAATAAATACAGAGGCCAAGTGACTTGCCCAAGACACTGGAGCAAATCAAAATCCATGCCTCTGTAATCATTTTGCTCTATTGCCTCTGTCTGGGAGGCTTGATGATTTGGCAAATAAAACCTTAAATAGCATGTTCCATTTTTATATCTGTGACACAAGCGTGGGGCTGTGATATGGGGTAACTAACCTGACTACTTTTGAAAACCCTTATGCACCTGGATGAAAGTAAGCCAGGGACTGCAAGCTATAGATTTAAGGTTTCTTACCAACTTTTAAAAATAGCTTCTTGAATGCAATTTACGTAGTGTCAAGTCTAGGATGTAGTCCAAATAGTAACAGAAAAATGGAGATATGTAGAAAAATACTTAAAGTTGACAAGTATTGGGAGTGTAGTATTTTGGGGGCCAGTGTGTAGACCACAGGAAAACTTGCTGTTTCCATCCCAAAGGGAAGAGCCCTACGTTGCAACTGCCAAGGTCCCTGGGGCAGTAAGTGTGCTCACTGCTTAGTAAAGAAGCATCCTCAGTTTGATAGAATCATATGGGAGCCTTACATTTGGTTAGCAGTTCTACATTCTTGATGTAATAATATTTTCAGGGTGTGGGAGGGTATCAAGCTCTGAAAATACCCTTGGAGAGATTTGCTTATTAAGTTTGGCTTTTTCAATCTCCCTACTACTTCTTGACTAAACACCAGGCGGTTTCCTTCACTTTTCAGAACCATGTTGTTTTTTCCCTTGCCTAATGAACTTTGAAATACTTTTGGATGATCTATTAAGTTTGGGAAAAAACAAACATCTCTTTAAAGTAAGGAAGATAATAACAATGACAAGTAGAAAAAGCTCTAAAACAGAGAATATCCTCCATTCTAGCCAATGACTGGGAGTGGAAAGTGCGTGCTCGCTGTCCAGGATGTAGAAATAAAAGCTGAGGAGGCGCTGAGGCGTCTCCTGGATCTCTATGAGCCTCCATCATTTCTGAAGGGTAGGGTTGACAGATAAAATATAGGCTGTTTAGTTAAATATGAATGTCAGAAAAACAACAAGTATATTTTTAAGATAAGTATGCCCCAAATAGTTCATAGGATCTACTTATACTAAAAATAATGACTTATTATTCATGTGAAGTTCAAGTTTAAATGGGTATCCTGTACTTTTATTTACTAAATCTGACAGCCCTACTGATGATCCACAATGGAGGCAGTTGAGGAGCGGCACATGCTGGCTCTCGGACAGTCAGAAATGGCTTCAGCAGATCCAGGTACAGTATGAAATTCTTTTTGGATGTAGCTCAGAAGCCATGGCCAGCCCTTGACTGCAAGTACTGCCTCGGGTTTCCCTGAGGTGGGGTAAACCTTCCTCTTAATGGCCTTTTGGTAAGTCTGGAAGACCATATCCAAGGGGAGCCCCAAAGTCAGTTTCATCCTCACAACCATGTTTCCAATTCCTGGAATTGGCTGCATGTGACTCACAAGAGCTGAGGAGATTTGTGGAAATTGGGAGTGTCATAGCTTGAACCCTTTGTAGGTAAAGTTTTGGTGTTCTGAGAGTTTTAACAGGAGCAATGTGAAAGACTCCAGGTCCCCAGGTAGATAGAAATAATCCTGTTCTACTTCTGTGTATGTGACAAGTCTCTAATAGTTCAGAGAGCAAGTATCTGGTCTTAGAAAGACTGATCCAAGCTTGGATGTTTCTGGCGACAAGGCAAGGTCCTGAGTTTCAAGTTCACCTTTTATGGTTGAGGAGACAATAAGGTGGTCAGAAGGGAAATCATGGAGGAGACCTTGGCTTCATCCATTGTGCAGGCTTGTATATGTGGTTCTATGTAGATTGTGTTTCAAAGTTGGAGCTTGTTTACAACTATGAACATTCTCCGATGTGCTTTTTGGACTTTCATTCCCAGAGCGTGAGCAGTGCCGAGGCTCTAGAAATGCCATGGATACTCTGAGCTGTCAGTGGCATTTCCCAGGTACTGTTCCCCTGGTGCCGCTCTTAGAAATGTCCGAAGGGATTATCATCTGTCTTGTGGCGGGTCCTAGCATTGTGAAATTAAGCTGCTGCACCTGGCTCAGAGGATTTCGGATGCGGTGGGAGGAGTAGTAGTACTACGACTATAAATTGTATCACAGCATATCTATTCCATCTTGAGAGTGGGGTTGGGGGGTTATGAAGGGGGGCTTTTATTGTACTTTTATACACTGTACCCTTGAAACTAATTCAATTTTTTAAAATTAATTAATTTATTTTGGGCTGCATTGGGTCTTTGTTGCTGCTAGCGGGCGTTCTCTAGTTGCAGTGAGCCGGGGCTCCTCTTGGCTGCGGTGCACAGGCTTCTCATTGCAGTGGCTTCTCTTGTTGCGGAGCATGGGCTCTAGGCACGCAGGCTTCCGTAGTCGTGGCACGTGGGCTCGGTTGATGTGGCAAACGGGCTCTAGAGTGCAGGCTCAGTAGTTGTGGCGCGCGGGCTTAGTTACTCCGTGGCACGTGGGATCTTCCCAGGCCAGGGCTCGAACCCATGTCCCCTGCATTCGCAGGCATATTCTTAACTACCGCTCCACCAGGGAAGCCCAATAATTCAGTTTTTTATAAAGAGATGTTTCCTAATATTATTCCAAAATTTTAAAAATATGTAGTTGGATAACACTATGAAAAATTAACTGATATATTCTTTTATTATTTCTCTTTGCTCCCTGGATTTTTTTTTCCTCATCCAGTCAGCTAGGCACTGTGAGCTCACTGCATTAGGAAGGGAAAGACTCAGCAGAAATGAGGGAGAAAAAAAGAAAATTCTCAGCTTTGGAATGTTCACAACGGAGGCCACAGTAGAAGACGTGAGAATTCTGTGAACAAAAAATAAATGTCGTCTCAAATGCAAAAAAGTATTCTCTGCACTGGGAGGCAGGAGAGGGAGGGAGGGAAGGACTGAAGGAGAGAGATCAGTGTGGCCAGGGACATGGAAACTGTGCTTGAGGACGATAGGCCCAGGAAGAGAATCAGAATCTGGAGAAGGTTCAGCCTGCCCATGATCATTGCCTCCAGCCAGCACCCTCATCTCAGACGTTGGGAAATTCAGAGAGAGAGTGGGAGTACGTCAGCAGGGCCACGCGCAGAGTCTGTGTGGCAGGGGTTGTGGCCGTTCCCTATTTGTGAGGAGTCCCCAGCAATTTGCAGGCCTCTTCTGGAAAATGCTGGCGGACGTCTCTAGTGCTTATGTGAAAGCTTGTTCACAAACCTTGAAAGATACAGATGTAGCTGACAGATAGATGCATAGATAGAAAAATGTCATTAAATCAAAGCTCCAGGAAAGGTTTGGAAAATGCCCTTTATTGCATAGGACGCTTCTATTGTCATATGATGTTAGACTGAGTGCCGGTCCCTTCATCCTCCTTCAGACCACGGCATTCTGTCTGCTACTCTCCCGAGGGTCCTTTCTTCTCCCTGGAAGGGATAAAGCAAATGAGGTAGAACAGGAAGAGACAAGAAGCACTCCAAGCTCTGCTGGTCAGGGTTACCCTCCAGCATTGCCTTAATGCTCAGAGCCACACACACCACAGTGAGCTTGGCTCCAGATCAACTACCACGCCACGAAGGTTCTGGAACATTTCCATATCTCGGGGGACCTCATTTCCACGTGACTCTCTTTCCTATTCCCCTTTGTCACAGAAGGCTAGGTCCAGTGGTCAGGGTGAGATCTCGGCTCAGGCCCAAGGCTCTCAGACCTCAAAGTTCTGGTCCTGCAAGGGCCCCTGTCCTCTCTTGAGACCACTCCTGGCTCTCTCTGCCGAGAAGGAACTGCTGGCAGTACGTCCTCTAAGAGTTGAGGTCCATCGTGCAGACCCTGAGAAAACTCCTAGGAAAAGGCTCCACCTTCTTGTTTACGTCAACAGAGGTCAATGCCTTTGTTAGTGCTGGGTGTGTCCCATTTGATGCAACTGCAGAGCCATTAGGTCAACCAGCACATGTGTGCGGCCCCTTCCCTTAGACTCCTCTGGGCCCTCGTGACATAGGCTCAGAAGACTGCCAGCCTCAAGCGTTACCTCTTCCAAGGGACAGCCACACCGTCTTCCAGGATCTTCTGTCCCATGAATCTCAGTTGCTGTTTGGAACTCAAAGGAGAGAAAAGACCCTGCCTGCGGGGTCTCTTTGGGCTGGGGCCTTCCCCCGTGGGCTGCTCTCCCTCATTCTCCTTTTCTTCTTGCTCCTCTTCATCCTCCTCCTCCTCCTCCTCCTCCTCGTTCTCCTCTTCCTCCTCCTCGTCCGCCTCCTCAGGCGTGCTCTCGGATTCCACATTGCCCATCCACTGGGCCATGTTGAGATGAAAGACACGGCAGCTGAAGCCCTGCAGGACACTGAACTTCACGTGCTGCTGGAGGATCTCCAAGGTGGGGAAGACCCGGCAGCAGGCCATGCACCTGAAGCCGGTCTCCATGGTCAGCATCCAGTCCGCTGTCTTGGCGCTGGGTCTCTCCTCGACGGCAGGTGGCCCTAATGGCTGCCTGGCTCTGCCTTTTCCTCATTCTCTTTCTCCTCCCCAGTGGGCTCACTGTCAGACAGGAGGCTTTCGGTGGACACATCAGAAGAGGGGTCAGTGGCTACTGCACACACATCCTCAGGAAAAGTCACTTCTTCTATCGTCAGCTGCTTTTCAGGCAACTCCAAGGGTTTCTTTGTCTTCCAGGAGACAGCGACACCCTTGTTCACTTGTACCTGCATGGAGTATATTTTCATGCCCCTTTCCTCTTTGTCTGGGTGCAGATAGTTCTTACAGGGTGAAGAGGGTGAGGAGGAGACACAGTGTGATGGGGAAGCGGTCTCTCCTTCTTCCTGATCCTGGGCTAGGGGTGGTCTAGGCTGGGCAGTGTCTCGATGAAATCTCCGGATTCCTGAAAAAGGAAATGAAAATCATAATAACATGCATGGGCCATGCCGGAAGCTGAGGGAGCAGGTGTGGTAGACGAGAGAGGGACATTGGCATGACATAGCTATGTCGTGAGCTTGGTGTCTGTTGGCCGTAGGACGGAGTGGTGTATCTGGTGTCATCTGTGGGCTTTTCATGTGCGTGGTGGGGGATACTGGAGAGGTGTCTGTATACAGGGGTGTGGAGTATGGTGGTGAGGGCTGTAGTATGTGAGGGATGCGGCTGGATGCGTGTACGATGAGGAGTGTGAGTTTGGGAATATCGGTGGTGCATTCCTTGTGGAATGGGGCTGTGGTGCAGGAGAGTACTGTGGAGCACGTGCTTGGGGTTGATGTGCACTGAGAAGGGCTGTGCCTGGAGGGCGCGTGTATGTGTGAGCTGTGTACACCTGAGCTGGATGGTCCTGCTCTCTGGCTGGAGGTGTATGATGCAGAACTCTGTCCTTCTCTGGAAGCAAAGGCAAAGACAAAGCCTACATTTTCCTCTGAAGATGCTTAATCTGGTCCCTCTTCCCTCCACCTCAAGCCCAGACCTTTCCGGCCCCTGCTCCTTGACTTCCCCACCATGGTAGTAGCAGTATTCACACACACACCCCCAGACTCAGCTGGCATTCATGCCCTCGGAACAGCTCAGGCATCCTGCCCAGGCTCCTCCACAGAGCCCTCATCACCTCTGATGACCCTGGATTTCCTCTCAGCCTCCCTGGGATCTGTGTGCCTCCTGCCTCACAGCCAAGCACCCCCTCACCTGAGGAGCCCCGCGCCCTTACCAGCGTAGCTGAGCTTGCGCAGAGTAGAAGTACAGAAGAAGTATTTAGAGGCAGAGGATATTTCCCCTGCCCCTGGGCTGCAGCCTTGGACCACCACAGTGGATCCAAGGCGAGGGGGATCCTCTCGTGACTTCGAGGTTCCTGAGGGAGGAATGAAAGGCTCAGGGTGGGTTCATCAGTCCTCTGTCCACAGATATTTACTGAGTGTGTGACACGTGTCAGGTGCAGTGAATACACACAGTTGAGAGTGTTGTTCCCAGTTGATCCTCCAGGATTTAATTCCAATCAATACTTATTCTCTCACTGTCTAGTTGGTAATGTAGGCCTCGGTGGTGACTGTGAGTGTGTGGGAAGAGTGAGTGATGTGTATCAGTTAAGTCTGTGGTAAGTGTGGGGTTGGCATGGGGAGCAGAGTGTAGACGTGTCTATCTGTGTCTGTGGCCTTTGTGTGCATGGTTTCTGTTCACAAGTCAGGAATTCTGGGACATGTAACTTTTCCTCATTACATGGTGTGGCTTGTATTTATGGTGCGTGTTCATTCATTCATTCACCAAGATTCAGTAAGCAGCTACTCCTGTGTATCCGGCACTCTTCCATTGTTGTAGTCTTTGGTAACGCTGCACATTCTAGTAGGGGAAGACACACACTAAACAAAACTACAATAAATATATAATACATCAGCTGGTGGTAAGTATATAAGGGTTGCCAGACTTAGCGAACAAGAATACAAGGCACCCAGTTAAATTTCAGTTTCAGATAAACCCAGAATAATTTTTTAGTGTAAGTATTCCCATGCAGTATTTGTTCTTACTTAGTTTTAGTGTAAGTATGACCAATACAATATGTGGGACATACGGATACTGAAAAATTACTTGTTGTTTATCTGGAATTCAAATTGAACTGGATAGCCCATATTTTCTCTGGCAATCCTGACATGGGTTACTGAGACTGTGGTTTACTGTGGTTTGTACAAAGCGGGTCTGGCATTACTCAAGAATGTGTTATAAGTGTGGTGTGTATGACACGTGACTGGTTCTTATAGAGGTATTTAGAGATGGCTGAAGTTAGCTGTGTTTGGGCAAGAGTTGAGGAGATACATATATATATATATATATATATATATATATATATATATATATATATATATATATATATATATATAGTGTGAGTGTGTGTGTCCTATATATATAGTGTGTGTGTCTATATACATATCTCATCTCCAGCGTTTGGTGTTGGAGGAGAGGATTGTGATACATGTGGGTTGTATGAGAACGTAGTACAGGAGGGATCCGTGTATATACCTCCATGTGCTGTGTGTGGTTTACTAAGGAAGTTATATGTGTGTTGTGTGATATTTTTGCTGCATCAGAGTGTACATGGGTGCATGAGTTACTGTCTCATAAAACACCCCTAACAAGAATTCTGTATACACTCTTAGGTACACCGAGTGTCAGGCAGGTCCAGGCAGGGTGACAAGAACTTTACCAAGCAGACTTTATATCTGGTAAGCACTCTACCCCCATTCATCTCGCTCTTCTCTGCACTACCACACACACACACACAGACACACACACACACAAACACACAGGAACATAGAGCAAAATATTCTGAATGGTCAGGTGCAGTCATTGCCTTCCCCAGCCTGTCCCAGCTACTGCCTGGAAATCTGCCTGCTGTCTAGAGCTCCATTCCCAGGGCCCATCCTACAGTCTCCAGGGCCCTGGGCCTGGTAGGAGCTACTGGGCTCTAATCTGGGGCAGAGGCCTCTAGCTGGAGCTCTGGGGTGACCACCCCTCTCCCAGGGCAAGCTACTCGCCTACATTTAATGCACGCAGGCACCACGTGGCCCGTGGCTCTCAGCTCCCCACAGGACCCTGAGGACATTTCTCACCCCCACTCACGCGGTCTCAGTCTCTGGAAAACCCTTCTCTTCCCTTGATCTCCTTTGGGAAATTCTTCCTGTTGAAGGAATAAATCCTCCTTGCTTTCAATATGACACCATCCCTAGACAAACAATCTTCTTTCAAAGTACATTCCACTTGTCAAGATATTTTTCAACAGGGCCTTCAACTCATGGGGTTTCTCTTTCCACTTTGGTAAAAGAGGCCAAGCAACTCATGGGTCTCTCTCAGCATCCTTGCATCCTTCACATCCCCCACCTCATGACCCCAGGCAAAGATCCAAGAGAATAAGAGAGAAATCGGGGACTGAGAAAAGCTGCACCTCTCGGTCTGTGCAAGCAGGATGCAGCCTGCTGTGAGTTCGACAAAGCTCCAGGCCCGGCTGCCCCAGGAGAGAGTCCTCAGACCAGCGGAGCTGACCTCCCATCTCCCAGGGGGCATCTGGCCGTTTTGTGCCGTCTCACACCACAGGGGCCCTCCAGATAGATACGGCAGCATCAGTGAGACAAGGTCTCTCGCTCCCTGCTTCACAGGTGACACGTTCTCAGTCCCCCGCTTCCTAGAGAAGGTTCAGTTTGGCAGAAACCCATGTGCCCCAGACAAGTTGCCCCCCACATACCTCCTCCGTTCTCGGCAGTTTCCTGGGACTCTTCATTTTCCAGATGTTTCCTCTTTTGTCGCCGTTCCATCGTACCAACTAGAAGTCTCCCTTAGAAGATGCCTCAAGAGATGTCCAACTCCTCCTCTTCCCTACAGGTTGGCCCTTCTTGGCTCTTGGGCAATCCGTTGAAATGATTCAATACAAACAAAAATAGTCAAGTCTCCTAAATGGCTGAAAAACTTGTACCACTTAGTGAACCAGCAGTACTGCCTAGTGCTCACCAGGGCTGTTATGTTTGCAAGGTTGCCAGGCACACAGTGGAATTCTGTGACCTCAGTGCTGACATCAGAGCATTCGGTGGACCTAGGTTGAGCACAGTGTCTGCAGTAGCACAGGCCCCATTTTCAAGAACAATTCCTTTTTCCCAGCCGAACCTTTCCCGTGAAAGGGAAAGGTTCATACCTTATCTATTATAAATTGTATCATACCATGTCTATTATAAAATTCACATTTTGATTGGAGATCTTTTAAAGTCTTTTCTAGAGAGATTTAATATGAATATTTTAAATGGTCTCCAGTTTCCCTGTGGATTATTGACATTTTAAACTCTGCACTTCAATTTTCCCTCAATACGTGTAATTTTGTCACGGCTCTTTCTGTACTTAAAGATGAGGAACTATATAATTGATTTCTTCATTTTTTCCCCATCTCTTTCCAAGGTACTGCATTTGATTGTGTCTTGCGACTGAGTGAAAAATGCTAGTCCTTGAGTCAGGACTTTGGGCCCTTTAGCAAGTAACTCAACCTATCTGGGCTTCAGCTTCTGTATGTGCGATCAAGAGGCTTGGACTAGCTGACTTTTCAAATGCTGTGTTTCTTTGATTCACTCTCACTTACTGATCTGCTCCTTAAGAAGAGGGTCTGTTCTCATAAAGTAACAACAGTCTTTTCCTAACCTTGGGTTGGTCGGAGTTTATCTGTTCGTACTCAGTTTGTTAGTTATATTGCCTTCTATGTATGCTTAGCTCTAAATAATTTATATGGCTCTTGTGACAATTTTTAGATCTTCTTTTTTTCTTATTTTTCTTTTACAGATTCTAATTTGTTATCGCCAGTGTAGAGGAGCCTGATTGACTTTTAAAATTTATTGATCTTGTATGTGTGTTCCTTGTTGAACCGTCTTATTAGTTCCTGCTAGTTTATCTGTGGGTTCTTTTGGGTCTCCTAGATAAATGAGCATATTAAATGTAAATAATGTGTTCTTTGGATAAAGTTTATTTTCTTGCATCTCTCTATATAGAAGCAATATGTTGAATTGATTTAAATATTTAAATACTTACATACCTGTTATCACAATCTAACATTCTTTATCTTATTTTCTTTCAATCAATATTATGTTTTCAAGTTTTATCCACGTGAATCCATATAGATCTAGGTCTTTGATTTTTGACTGTTTGATATTATTTGATCCCATGCATATAGCATCATTTATTTTCCATTCAAGCATTATTGGACAATTGGATTGTTTCCCTCCCTTCTCTAGAACAAACCACATTTCCTAGAATATCCCTGAAGATGTCTGACAGTCGAGATGGGCCAGGCTGCCTGAAGGATTGCTACTTGCTTTTAGCCACCTTCCAACAGGCCGTCTCCAGCCAGCAATTTGAAGCACAGCTGAAATGAGAACTGCCCCAAATGTGAAGATCTTAAGAGCTTCCTAGAAGGTGGGAGGTTAATGATAGGCATCCTGCTGGGATCCCAGGGGAGTCTGAGCTGGCCTGAAGCTCATCTTCCTCCTCCACCTCTCAAGAGAAATGTGGAGGAAAGAAGACTTCAAAAACTGTGAGCAGGCAGAGGGAGAGATATTGGGGGCCGAAGCTGTAACTGAGGTCTTGGAGTGGGCTGTGAGCACGCAGAGCCTCTAGAGAGCCAGGCTCTGCCTTCTGAGAACTTCTCCCCTAAGGCTGCTCATAATTCACGTGATACCAGCCATATAGAGCCGACTTGGCCCACACTGTCACAGAAAGCCTTATCAGAATCTCTTCTTCTTCATACACTCTTGTGTCTGTTACTTGGTTATTGCCTTTGGTACTCCACTGATGTGAACCACAGTCGCCGGGGGATGGAGGACACTAGTGACCCATCTTGCTCTGTGGCCTCCGTCCACAGCTTGAGGGTAAGGGAAGAGGCCAAATGAAGGTCAAGAAGGAAAGATGGAGTTTGAAGAGAAGACCTGAGTTAAGGGTGTCTTCTCAAGTCTTGATGACTGAAATGTAGCTCCAGTACCTGAAGTCCTGCTTGTTCTCAAGGCTGACCATGGGGCTGGGTGCACTCAGTGAAGGAACCGTATACACTTAGTATTTCCTTGCTTGCTCACACTTGCCCTCCTCTGATACACCCTCTGCAAGACTGATCTTCCCCTGAAACAACTTTCTACCTGCCACTGTCATCTCATGAACATTTGCTTCCCCTTCCTAGTGTCCCCCTAGAATGCCATTGCAGCCAATTCATAATTTGATAATCATGCTGCTTAGCATATTCTCAGCAACTTCTGATAAATTTTATTCACTTTATTCCATAGTCTTCACACATCAATAATCTTCCTTAACTTCCTAGCTGCAGGTTAACCCATTCGGATTCATTTCTTTTTCTTTCTCTTCTTTGGCAAATCCTTTCTATCTTTTAAGGTCTTTTTCTTGTCTCTCTACCATCCTGCCTTCCTGAACTTCTTTTTTTTCCGTTTAAGTAACCTTTCAATCTCCTTCCCCAGTTTCCTCATAAACATTGAGAGTTTATTCCTCACACGTTAGACAGTGGTTTATGAATGGCCAGGCATAATGGACTCAGAATGAGTTGGCACCCCCGAGGTAACTGTCTTGCTGGGGAGCCACAGGTGAAGGGCTGGCTGCTGGACACATGTTTGCATGGAGTCAGGCTGAGTGGCCTCAGGGTGTTTGCCCTGCACTTGTGTGTGTTTCTCCCTAGTTGGGTTCCTTGTCCAGCCACCTGTGACCTCCCTCCATCCAGCCCAGGGAATCCTTCTCATCACAGGGATAGGATGTTTGTCTCATTTTCCATCACATCCTTTCCCCAAAGTTTGGTTGTGAGTTGTTCCCATTCCAAAGACCTTTCCTCTTTGAAGAGAAAAGAGAAAATCTTTTCTCTCCTTTCCTCTCACTTCACTTCTGCTCTATTATCTCCTCCGTCCAGAATGGCCCACTGACTCACATGGGTGAAGATCAGAAGATGGCAAGAACTGCCAGCAATTCTGAGATAATAATACGGATGGATCAGGAAAACTTGAAAACCTTTATCCCGCCACATTAAAAAAAATTGCACTTCCAGTGTATTCAGAGTCTCAGTGTAGAAACACAAATGATAGAGAAATTGAATGACACTCAAGTTTTTCTTTCCTCCTTTCCTGATTTATTCTAATCCTCCATGCTAACATGATGAACTATTTGTTAGGTAAAGTTTCAGACATTTTCTACCCATGCACACTTTTCTTCTTTTCACATAAGAGTGTGAACTAGGTCACTTTCAACATGCTGTGATTCTGTGATGCACTGTCTCCCACCGAGTCATCCACTGATCAAGTCATCTGTTTCACGGAGAACTATTTCCAATAGCTAATAGCCAATGTCTGTGGAGTGCTTACTCTGTGTCGGTTTCTTGTAACTACTTTACAGATCATTTGTACAACGTACCCATGGACCAGGTACAATTATGACCCCCAAGTGACAGATAAGTGCAGATAAGTACAAATACATACAGAGGCCAAGTGACTTGCCCAAGACACTGGAGCAAATCAAAATCCATGCCTCTGTAATCATTTTGCTCTATTGCCTCTGTCTGGGAGGCTTGATGATTTGGCAACTAAAACCTTAAATATCATGTTCCATTTTTATATCTGTGACACAAGCGTGGGGCTGTGATATGGGGTAACTAACCTGACTACTTTTGAAAACCCTTATGCACCTGGATGAAAGTAAGCCAGGGACTGCAAGCTATACATTTAAGGTTTCCTACCAACTTTTAAAAATAGCTTCTTGAATGCAATTTACGTAGTGTCAAGTCTAGGATGCAGTCCAAATAGCAACAGAAAAATGGAGATATGTAGAAAAATACTTAAAGTTGACAAGTATTGGGAGTGTAGTATTTTGGGGGCCAGTGTGTAGACCACAGGAAAACTTGCTGTTTCCATCCCAAAGGGAAGATCCCTACGTTGCCACTGCCAAGGTCCCTGGGGCAGCAAGTGTGCTCACTGCTTACTAAAGAAGCATCCTCAGTTTGATAGAATCATATGGGAGCCTTACATTTGGTTAGCAGTTCTACATTCTTGATGTAATAATATTTTCAGGGTGTGGGAGGGTATCAATCTCTGAAAATACCCTTGGAGAGATTTGCTTATTATGTTTGGCTTTTTCTATCTCCCTACTACTTCTTGACTAAACACCAGGCGGTTTCCTTCACTTTTCAGAACCATGTTGTTTTTTCCCTTGTCTAATGAACTTTGAAATACTTTTGGATGAGCTATTAAGTTTGGGAGAAAAGAAACATCTCTTTAAAATAAGGAAGATAATAACAATGACAAGTAGAAAAAGCTCTAAAACAGAGAATATCCTCCATTCTAGCCAATGACTGGGAATGGAAGGTGCGTGCTCCCTGTCCAGGACGTAGAAATAAAAGCTGAGGAGGCGCTGAGGCATCTCCTGGATCTCTATGAGCCTCCATCATTTCTGAAGGGTAGGGTTGACAGATAAAATGTAGGCTGTTTAGTTAAATATGAATGTCAGAAAAACAACAAGTATATTTTTAAGATAAGTATGCCCCAAATAGTTCATAGGATCTACTTATACTAAAAATAATGACTTATTATTCATGTGAAGTTCAAGTTTAACTGGGTATCCTGTACTTTTATTTACTAAATCTGACAGCCCTACTGATGATCCACAATGGAGGCAGTTGAGGAGCGGTACATGCTGGCTCTCGGACAGTCAGAAATGGCTTCAGCTGATCCAGGTACAGTATGAAATTCTTTTTGGATGTAGCTCAGAAGCCATGGCCAGCCCTTGACTGCAAGTACTGCCTCGGGTTTCCCTGAGGTGGGGTAAGCCTTCCTCTTAATGGCCTTTTGGTAAGTCTGGAAGACCATATCCAAGGGGAGCCCCAAAGTCAGTTTCATCCTCACAACCATGTTTCCAATTCCTGGAATTGGCTGCATGTGACTCACAAGAGCTGAGGAGGTTTGTGGAAATTGGGAGTGTCATAGCTTGAACCCTTTGTAGGTAAAGTTTTGCTGTTGTGAGAGTTTTAACAGGAGCAATGTGAAAGACTCCAGGTCCCCAGGTAGAGAGAAATAATCCTGTTCTACCTGTGTGTATGTGACAAGTCTCTAATAGTTCAGAGAGCAAGTATCTGGTCTTAGAAAGACTGATCCAAGCTTGGATGTTTCTGGTGACAAGGCAAGGTCCTGAGTTTCAAGTTCACTTTTATGGTTGAGGAGACAATAAGGTGGTCAGAAGGGAAATCATGGAGGAGACCTTGGCTTCATCCATTGTGCAGGCTTGTATATGTGGTTCTATGTAGATTGTGTTTCAAAGGTGGAGCTTGTTTACAACTATGGACATTGTCCGATGTGCTTTTTGGACCTTCATTCCCAGAGCGTGAGCAGTGCCGAGGCTCTAGAAATGCCATGGATATTCTGAGCTGTCAGTGGCATTTCCCATGTATTGTTGCCTTGTGCCGCTCCTTGAAATGTCCAAAGGGATTATCATCCGTCTTGGGGCGGGTCCTAGCATTGTGAAAGGAAGCTGCTGCACCTGGCTCAGAGGATTTCGGATGTGGTGGGAGGAGTAGTAGTACTACGACTATAAATTGTATCACAGCATATCTATTCCATCTTGAGAGTGGGGTTGGGGGGTTATGAAGGGGGGCTTTTATTGTACTTTTATACATTGTACCCTTGAAACTAATTCAATTTTTTAAAATTAATTAATTTATTTTGGGCTGCATTGGGTCTTTGTTGCTGCTAGCGGGCGTTCTCTAGTTGCAGTGAGCCGGGGCTCCTCTTGGCTGTGGTGCACGGGCTTCTCATTGCAGTGGCTTCTCTTGTTGCGGAGCATGGGCTCTAGGCACGCAGGCTTCCGTAGTTGTGGCACGTGGGCTCGGTTGATGTGGCACATGGGCTCTAGAGCGCAGGATCAGTAGTTGTGGCGTGCGGGTTTAGTTACTCCGTGGCACCTGGGATCTTCCCAGACCAGGGCTCGAACCCATGTCCCCTGCATTCACAGGCATATTCTTAACTACTGCTCCACCAGGGAAGCCTAATAATTCAGTTTTTTATAAAGAGAAGATTCCTAATATTATTCCAAAATTTTAAAAATATGTAGTTGGATAACACTATGAAAAATTAACTGATATATTCTTTTATTATTTCTCTTTGCTCCCTTGATTTTTTTTCCTCATCCAGTCAGCTAGGCACTGTGAGCTCACTGCATTAGGAAGGTAAAGACTCAGCAGAAATGAGGGAGAAAAAAAGAAAATTCTCAGCTTTGGAATGTTCACAACGGAGGCCACAGTAAAACAGGTGAGAATTCTGTGAACAAAAAATAAATGTCTCAAATGCAAAAAAGTATTCTCTGCACTGGGAGGCAGGAGAGGGAGGGAGGGAAGGACTGAAGGAGAGAGATCATTGTGGCCAGGGACTTGGAAACTGTGCTTGAGGACGATATGCCCAGGAAGAGAATCAGAATCTGGAGAAGATTCAGCCTGCACGTGATCATTGCCTCCAGCCAGCACCCTCATCTCAGACGTTGTGAAATTCAGAGAGAGAGTGGGAGTACGTCAGGAGGGCCACGCGCAGAGTCTGTGTGGCAGGGGTTGTGGCCGTACCTTATTTGTGAGGAGTCCCCAGCAATTTGCAGGCCTCTTCTGGAAAATGCTGGCGGACGTCTCTAGTGCTTATGTGAAAGCTTGTTCACAAACCTTGAAAGACACAGATGTAGATGACAGATAGATGCATAGATAGAAAAATGTCATTGAATAAAAGCTCCAGGAAAGGTTTGGAAAATGCCCTTTATTGCATAGGACGCTTCTATTGTCATATGATGTTAGACTGAGTGCCGGTCCCTTCATCCTCCTTCAGACCACGGCATTCTGTCTGCTACTCTCCCGAGGGTCCTTTCTTCTCCCTGGAAGGGATAAAGCAAATGAGGTAGAACAGGAAGAGACAAGAAGCACTCCAAGCTCTGCTGGTCAGGGTTACCCTCCAGCATTGCCTTAATGCTCAGAGCCACACACACCACAGTGAGCTTGGCTCCAGATCAACTACCACGCCACGAAGGTTCTGGAACATTTCCATATCTCGGGGGACCTCGTTTCCACCTGACTCTCTTTCCTATTCCCCTTTGTCACAGAAGGCTAGGTCCAGTGGTCAGGGTGAGATCTCGGCTCAGGCCCAAGGCTCTCAGACCTCAAAGTTCTGGTCCTGCAAGGGCCCCTGTCCTCTCTTGAGACCACTCCTGGCTCTCTCTGCCGAGAAGGAGCTGCTGGCAGTACGTCCTCTAAGAGTTGAGGTCCATCGTGCAGACCCTGAGAAAACTCCTAGGAAAAGGCTCCACTTTCTTGTTTACGTCAACAGAGGTCAATGCCTTTGTTAGTGCTGGGTGTGTCCCATTTGATGCAACTGCAGAGCCATTAGGTAAACCAGCACATGTGTGCGGCCCCTTCCCTTAGACTCCTCTGGGCCCTCATGGCATAGGCCCAGAAGACTGCCAGCCTCAAACCTTACCTATTCCAAGGGACGGCCACACCATCTTCCAGGATCTTCTGTCCCATGAAACTCAGTTGCTGTTTGGAATTCAAAGGAGAGAAGAGTCACTGCCTGCGGGGTCTCTTTGGGCTGGGGCCTTCCCCCGTGGGCTGCTCTCCCTCATTCTCCTTTTCTTCTTGCTTCTCTTCATCCTCCTCCTCCTCCTCTTCCTCCTCCTCCTCCTCCTCCTCGTTCTCCTCCTCCTCCTCCTCGTTCTCATCCTCAGGGTTGCTCTCGGATTCCACATTGCCCATCCACTGGGCCATGGTGAGATGAAAGACACGGCAGCTGAAGCCCTGCAGTGCGCTGAACTTAAGGTGCTGCTGGAGGATCTCCTAGGTGGGGAAAACCTGGCAGCAGGCCATGCACCTGAAGCCGGTCTCCATGGTCAGCATCCAGTCCGCTGTCTTTGCGCTGGGTCTCTCCTCAACGGCAGGTGGCCCTGATGGGCTGTCTGGCTCTGCTCTTTCCTCATACTCTTTCTCCTCCCCAGTGGGCTCACTGTCAGACAGGAGGCTTTCGGTGGACACATCAGAAGAGGGGTCAGTGGCTACTGCGCACACATCCTCAGGAAGGGTCACTTCTTCTATCGTCAGCTGCTTTTCAGGCAACTCCAAGGGTTTCTTTGTCTTCCAGGAGACAGCGACACCCTTGTTCACTTGTACCTGCATGGAGTATATTTTCATGCCCCTTTCCTCTTTGTCTGGGTGCAGATAGTTCTTACAGGGTGAAGAGGGTGAGGAGGAGACACAGTGTGATGGGGAAGCAGTCTCTCCTTCTTCCTGATCCTGGGCTAGGGGTGGTCTAGGATGGGCAGTGTCTCGATGAAATCTCCGGATTCCTGAAAAAGGAAATGAAAATCATAATAACATGCATGGGCCATGCCGGAAGCTGAGGGAGCAGGTGTGGTAGATGAGAGAGGGACATTGGCACGACATAGCTATGTCGTGAGCTTGGTGTCTGTTTCCGTAGGACGGAGTGGTGTATCTGGTGTCATCAGTGGGCTTTTCATGTGCGTGGTGGGGGATACTGGAGCGGTGTCTGTATACAGGGGTGTGGAGTATGGTGGTGAGGGCTGTAGTATGTGAGGGATGCGGCTGGATGCGTGTACGACGAGGAGTGTGAGTTTGGGAATATCGGTGGTGCATTCCTTGTGGAATGGGGCTGTGGTGCAGGAGAGTACTGTGGAGCACGTGCTTGGGGTTGATGTGCACTGAGAAGGGCTGTGCCTGGAGGGCGCGTGTATGTGTGAGCTGTGTACACCTGAGCTGGATGGTCCTGCTCTCAGGCTGGAGGTGTATGATGCAGAACTCTGTCCTTCTCTGGAAGCAAAGGCAAAGACAAAGCCTACATTTTCCTCTGAAGATGCTTAATCTGGTCCCTCTTCCCTCCACCTCAAGCCCAGACCTTTCCGGCCCCTGCTCCTTGACTTCCCCACCATGGTAGTAGCAGTATTCACACACACACACCCAGACTCAGCTGGCATCCATGCCCTCGGAACAGCTCAGGCATCCTGCCCAGGCTCCTCCACAGAGCCCTCATCACTTCTGATGACCCTGGATTTCCTCTCAGCCTCCCTGGGATCTGTGTGCCTCCTGCCTCACAGCCAAGCACCCCCTCACCTGAGGAGCCCCACGCCCTTACCAGCGTAGTTGAGCTTGCGCAGAGTAGAAGTACAGAAGAAGTATTTAGAGGCAGAGGAGACCTCCCCTGCCCCTGGGCTGCAGCCTTGGGCCACCACAGTGGATCCAAGCCGAGGGGGATCCTCTTGTGACTTCGAGAGTCCTGAGGGAGGAATGAAAGGCTCAGGGTGGGTTCATCAGTCCTCTGTCCACAGATATTTACTGAGTGTGTGACACGTGTCAGGTGCAGTGAATACACACAGTTGAGAGTGTGGTTCCCAGTGGATCCTCCAGGATTTAATTCCAATCAATACTTATTCTCTCACTGTCTAGTTGGTAATGTAGGCCTCGGTGGTGACTGTGAGTGTGTGGGAAGAGTGAGTGATGTGTATCAGTTAAGTCTGTGGTAAGTGTGGGGTTGACATGGGGAGCACAGTGCAGACGTGTCTATCTGTGTCTGTGGCCTTTGTGTGCATGGTTTCTGTTCACAAGTCAGGAATTCTGGGACATGTAACTTTTCCTCATTACATGGTGTGGCTTGTATTTATGGTGCGTGTTCATTCATTCATTCACCAAGATTCAGTAAGCAGCTACTCCTGTGTATCCGGCACTCTTCCATTGTTGTAGTCTTTGGTAACGCTGCACATTCTAGTAGGGGAAGACACACACTAAACAAAACTACAATAAATATATAACACATCAGCTGGTGGTAAGTATATAAGGGTTGCCAGACTTAGCGAACAAGAATACAAGGCACCCAGTTAAATTTCAGTTTCAGATAAACCCAGAATAATTTTTTAGTGTAAGTATTCCCATGCAGTATTTGGCCTGACTTAGTTTTAGTGTAAGTAGGGCCCATACAATATGTGGGACATACGGATACTGAAAAATTAAATGTTTATCTGGAATTCAAATTGAACTGGATAGCCCATATTTTCTCTGGCAATCCTGACATGGGTTACTGAGACTGTGGTTTCCTGTGGTTTGTACAAAGCGGGTCTGGCATTACTCAAGAATGTGTTATAAGTGTGGTGTGTATGACACGTGACTGGTTCTTACAGAGGTATTTAGAGATGGCTGAAGTTAGCTGTGTTTGTGCAAGAGTTGAGGAAATAGATGTATATATAGTGTGTGTGTGTGTGTGTGTTTGTCCTATATATATAGTGTGTGTGTCTATATACATATCTCATCTCCAGCGTTTGGTGTTGGAGGAGAGGATTGTGATACAGGTGGGTTGTATGAGAACGTAGTATAGGAGGGATGCGTGTATATACCTCCATGTGCTGTGTGTGGTTTACTAAGGAAGTTATATGTGGGGTGTGTGATATTTTTGCTGTATCAGAGTGTACATGGGTGTATGAGTTACTGTCTCATAAAACACCCCTAACAAGAATTCTGTATATACTCTTATGTACACCGAGTGTCAGCCTGGTCCAGGCAGGGTGACAAGAACTTTACCACGCAGACTTTATATCTGGTAAGCACTCTACCCCCATTCATCTCGCTCTTCTCTGCACTACCACACACACACACGCACACACACACACACACACACAGTCACTCTCTCACACACAAACACACAGGAACATAGAGCAAAATATTCTGAATGGTCAGGGGCAGTCATTGCCTTCCCCAGCCTGTCCCAGCCACTGCCTGGAAATCTGCCTGCTGTCTAGAGCTCCATTCCCAGGGCCCATCCTACAGACTCCAGGGCCCTGGGCCTGGTAGGAGCTACTGGGCTCTAATCTGGGGCAGAGGCCTCTAGCTGGAGCTCTGGGTTGACCACCCCTCTCCCAGGGCAAGCTACTCGCCTACAGTTAATGCACGCAGACACCACGTGGCCCGTGGCTCTCAGAGCTCCCCGCAGGACCCTGAGGACATTTCTCACCCCCGCTCACGCGGTCTCAGTCTCTGGAAAACCCTTCCCTTCCCTTGATCTCCTTTGGGAAATTCTTCCTGTTGAAGGAATTAAACCTCCTTGCTTTCAATATGACACCATCCCTAGACAAACAATCTTCTTTCAAAGTACATTCCACTTGTCAAGATATTTTTCACCAGGGCCTTCAACTCATGGGGCTTCTCTTTCCACTTTGGTAAAAGAGGCCAAGCAACTCATGGGTCTCTCTCAGCATCCTTGCATCCTTCACATCCCCCACCTCATGACCCCAGGGAAAGATCCAAGAGAATAAGAGAGAAATCGGGGACTGAGAAAAGCTGCACCTCTTGGTCTGTGCAAGCAGGATGCAGCCTGCTGTGAGTCCGACAAAGCTCCATGCCCGGCTGCCCCAGGAGAGAGTCCTCAGACCAGCGGAGCTGACCTACCCTCTCCCAGGGGGCATCTGGCCGTTCTGTGCCATCTCACACCACAGGGACCCACCGGATAGATACGGCAGCATCAGTGAGACAAGGTCTCTCGCTCCCTGCTTCACAGGTGACACGTTCTCAGTCCCCCGCTTCCTAGAGAAGCTTCAGTTTGGCAGAAACCCATGTGCCCCAGACAAGTTGCCCCCCACATACCTCCTCCATTCTCGGCAGTTTCCTGGGACTCTTCATTTTCCAGATGTTTCCTCTTTTGTCGCCATTCCATCGTACCAACTAGAAGTCTCCCTTAGAAGATGCCTCAAGAGATGTCCAACTCCTCCTCTTCCCTACAGGTTGGCCCTTCTTGGCTCTTGGGCAATCCATTGAAATGATTCAATACAAATATAAATGGTCAAGTCTCCTAAATGGCTGAAAAACTTGTACCACTTAGTGAACCAGCAGTACTGCCTAGTGCTCACCAGGGCTGTTATGTTTGCAAGGTTGCCAGGCGCACAGTGGAATTCTGTGACCTCAGTGATGACATCAGAGCATTCGGTGGACCTAGGTTGAGCACAGTGTCAGCAGTAGCACACGCCCCATTTTCAAGAACAATTCCTTTTCCCCAGCCGAACCTTTCCCGTGAAAGGGAAAGGTTCATACCTTATCTGCTATAAATTGTATCATACCATGTCTATTATAAAATTCACATTTTGATTGAAGATCTTTTAATGTCTTTTCTAGAGAGATTTAATATGAATATTTTAAATGGTCTCCAGTTTCCCTGTGGATTATTGACATTTTAAACTCTGCACTTCAATTTTCCCTCAATACGTGTAATATTGTCACGGCTATTTCTGTACTTAAAGATGAGGAACTATATACTTGATTTCTTCATTTTTTCCCCATCTCTTTCCAAGGTACTGCATTTGATTGTGTCTTGCGACTGAGTGAAAAATGCTAGTCCTTGAGTCAGGACATTGGGCCCTTTAGCAAGTAACTCAACCTATCTGGGCTTCAGCTTCTGTCTGTGCAATCGAGAGGCTTGGCCTAGCTGACTTTTCAAATGCTGTGTTTCTTTGATTCACTCTCACTTACTGATCTGCTACTTAAGAAGAGGGCCTGTTCTCATAAAGTAAGAACAGCGGTTTTTTAATCCTTGGGTTGGGCGGAGTTTAAGTGGTCTTACTCAGTTTGTTAGTTATATTTACTTTTACGTATGCTTAGCTCTAAATAATTTATATGGCTCTTGTGACAATTTTTAGATCTTCTTTTTTTCTTATTTTCTTTTACAGTTTCTAATTTATTATCGCCAGTGTAGAGGAGCCTGATTGAGTTTTAAAATTTATTGATCTTGTATGTGTGTGCCTTGTTGAACTGTCTTATTAGTTCCTGCTACTTTATCTGTGGGTTCTCTTGGGTCTCCTAAATAAATGAACATATTAAATGTAAATAATGTGTTCTTTGGATAAAGTTTATTTTCTTGCATCTCTATATATAGAAGCAATATGTTGAATTGATTTAAATATTTAAATACTTACATCCCTGTTATCACAATCTAAGATTGTTTATCTTATTTTCTTTCAATCAATATTATCTTTTCAAGATTTATCCACATCAGTCCATATAGATCTAGGTCTTTGATTTTTGACTGTTTGATATTATTTCATCAAATGCGTATAGCATCATTTATTTTCCATTCAAGCATTATTGGACAATTGGATTGTTTCCCTCCCTTCTCTAGAACAAACAACGTTTCCTAGAATATCCCTGAAGATGTCTGACAGTCGACAAAGTCCAGGCTACCCGAAGATTCCTACTTGCTTTTAGCCACCTTCCAACAGGCCATCTCCAGCCAGCAATTTGAAGCACAGATGAAATGAAACCTCCCCCAAGTGTGGAGATTTTAGGAGCTTCCTAGAAGGTGGGAGGTTCATGATAGGCATCCTGCTGGGATCCCAGGGGAGTCTGAGCTGGCCTGAACCTCATCTTCCTCCCCCACCTGTCAAGAGAAATGTGGAGGAAAGAAGACTTCAAAAACTCTGAGTAGGCAGAGGGAGAGAGATTGGTGGCCGAAGCTGCAACTGAGGTCTTGGAGGGGGCTGTGAGGACGCAGAGCCTCTAGGGAGCCAGGCTCTGCCTTCTGAGCACTTCTCCCCTAAGGCTGCTCATCCTTCAGGTGATAGCAGGCATATACAGCCGACTCGGCCCACACTGTCACAGAAAGCCTTATCAGAATCTCTTCGTCTTCATACACTCTTGTGTCTGTTACTTGGTTATTGCCTTCGGTACTCCACTGATGTAAAGCACAGTCGCTAGGGGATGGAGGACACTAGTGACCCATCTTGCCCTTGTGTCCTTAGTCCACAGCTTGAGGGTAAGGGAAGAGGCCAAATGAAGGTCAAGAAGGAAAGATGGAGTTTGAAGAGAAGACCTGAGTTAAGGGTGTCTTCTCAAGTCTTGATGAATGAAATGTAAATGAATGTAAATGAACTGATCGTTGGTTTCTTATTCACCACATTTCCGTCTAGGTTTTGATGTGATTGTCTCCCAAGGGTTTTAGCATTACTTTCATCAAGACTTCTTAAGTAGAGAAAAGAGGCTGTTTGAAGTAGATTACTTTTGTCAAGTTCTCTATCTCCTTACTCCTCTCTGGCCTGAGATAAAAAGAAAAAAATTATTTGTTGAAATCTGGTAATTTCATCAAACATATTTATTCAACGACTGACTTGCACACTTTTTCCTAGCGGTGGATTGAAAAATTGATTTTCAAAGTGAAGTTGCTGAGTACATATCAAAACATAGAACGTGCATCCCTTTGATATAGAACTCACAGAATAGGACCTTATAATTAGGAAATTCAAATAGAAAAGGTGAGTAGCATGTCAATGTTACTAAATTTTGTAAAAGTGAAATATTCAATAGGAATGTCTTTATATTTTAAGATAGTTATGTAATAACAGGTCTGTTAAAATGATGGCTTAAACTTAATGACAGAAGCATGTAACAGTTTAATGTATTTTAGGTAGGTACATCACATACCTTAATCAAACATGTATGTGTGTGTGTTAATGCATCCTATCATCTGTAAAGGGATATTCACCCTTATGTAAACAGTGGCAAGGTTTTCAGGGATTTTTTCCACATGTAACTTCCATATTTTAAATTTTTCATTGAGCATCAATTTTCCAGTAAAATACTGTTACTTTTATAGTAACATAGGTAGTAAAATAATGTAAAATATAATATTAAAAATTACTAAGAACATATTAATCCCTCACAGTAAGAAATCCTATCATCATGAGGTCTACATATATATGGCCAAAATTAAGGAATAGACCTCTAGAAATCAGTTATAAAAAGAAAAAATGTATATGGTTATTCAAAGATACAGAATAGTAGTCAGTGTAACGGTCTATTTATAATTAATGCATTTGAAGTTTAGGATAAATCCATGCAGCCCAGAATATTCTGTTTTAATTCCAACAGTAGAAATTTACACATCCTAGTTCTCCTCATCAGGCTTCCTTACTGGGTGAATGGATGGATAGCTCGGGGTACCGGCTTGTCCTTTCAAGTGCTTGGTCTGACTGGAGAAGTAGCTGGGTCGTTCCAGACACTATGACACACAGAACCATTAGCTGTGGGAAAAAAGGAATTTACCCCCCAAAAAACTTTTTTAAATTGTTTACAAAGTAACAGTGATTGGGCAAATCCTGAAGATAGAGAGTGGAAATAGGTAAGTTTTAGTGGTAAAATTTATCAACGATTCCCTAAGGAAAAATGTGCATAGGGAAGAAACCTAGAATGATGGGAACAAGTTGTTAAGGAGGAGGTTTGCATACCATTTCCTACTTCTTAGTCATTTCACTGATGTTTAACACTTACTTGGTTAAAGGGCTTTACTCAGCAAAAGATGTATTTAATGTGAGAGGCAGGTTTCCAAGATTGGTTTCCTAGACCACACCTTCACATGTGTATGTAAAGTCCATGCTACCTCAAATTGCATTGCATTAGATGTCAGAAATCCTAGGGCTTTCTTGTTTGGTTTGGTTTGGTAGCTATCAAACCACCAACTCTCAAGGTAATTTGTAGTTTAGTGAGTTAAGTCAAGGGCTGGAAAACTACCTCCTGTGAGCCCAACCTGGCTCATTGCCTTTAAAGCTTTATTGGAACATAAAAGCTCTTTATTGGCCCATCCATTTATTTACCATCTTTGAGTGTTTCCCATTGTGCTGACAGTGTTCAGTGGTTGTGACGAGCACTGATGGCCCACAAAACCTAAACTATTTACTTTCTGGCCCTTGAGAGAAAAAGTCTGTTGATCCCCTGTGGTAAGCCCAAAAGGTTTGTCTCTGTAAGTGAAAGACCACAAGTAGAGCAGAACTTAGACTTGGTTCAGTGAGGATTCCAGAGAGGTTTCCTTTTTGATTCTCATATCTGCCCTTCTGGTTGACCTTGTTCTTTAGTTTGGTTCAAAGACAGTGGTAGCAACTAGGGACTACCTGTTTCTTTCTTCACATTCAATGAAAGAGCTGCTCTTCCATTCTTAGTGTTGAGTAGTTCACAACTCACTCCCAGTGCATGGCTTCCTCTAACCTTGACTCCCACCTATGCTAAAGACTAAATCTTTAGCTTTGTATCCAGTTCCATTGGCCTTTGTAGGGCCTTCAGTTTCAACTCCCAGTTGATAGCTTGAGCTCGAAATCTGTTTTTACCGTTGGGGATTTTCTGTCTTAGCTTTGAGCTTGGCTACATAGCAACACTTTGGGGGACTTGTTATAATCAGCATTTCTATCTTTCTTTCCTTCCTTTTTATTTATTTATTTTTTTAAGGGGATCCAAAGTCAAATTCAGTCAGTGGCTGAATGAAAACACATTGATTCACAACCTTGTAGATTCTCTTATGTCCTAGGGCATCAGTGGGAAGGAGTAGAATCCTGGAAATTTGAGGTGGAAATACATGGGCAGATTCCAACAAAGCTGAGGCCTGTGACCTCTGACCTGTGACCTCTTAGATGAGCCTGCTGAGCTATTAGAAGGAAGTCTGCCTCTACTCTGAGATAGTTTCCTTGCAGGGGTCTGTGGATCCTCAAGACTTGCCTCCACTACCTCTCGTTTTTCCAGACCTAGTAATCAGACTAGAGTCCTTGAAATGGGGATGGGAGCAGGGAAGGGGTGGGTACCCACCAGGTATAAAGGATGACCATGAGGAGACACTATCTGCTAAAATAAGGAATTGTATAATTTATATCAATAGAAACCTGAGAAATAATGTGTGTGGATTTTGTAGGTATTGAAGCAGGTGGGAGTAATGTAATATTGGGTTAGGCTGGATTTGTTGATACGAGTGCATTCAACACCCATTCCAGACTCAGCGTGTTAGCTTGGCTACCTGGGAATGCCTTCAACAGTTTGCTCAAATGACTGACACCTGTACCCAAAGTTAGCGTATGCTAAAGTCAAAATGCCAGGACTTTCTAAGTATGTTGTAGCAAAATTTCTTGACGTTGGCATGACTGACATTTTGAACTGGATAGCTCTTTGTTGTTGGGAGCTGTCCTGTGCAATGTAAGATGGGCCAGTGGCACATACTCTTCCCTGCCACCCTAGTTGTAACAATAAAAAGTGCCTTGAGGGCTTCCCTGGTGGCGCAGTGATGGAGAGTCCGCCTGCCGATGCAGGGGACACGGGTTTGTGCCCCGGTCCGGGAAGATCCCACATGCCGCGGGGCAGCTGGGCCCGTGAGCCATGGCTGCTGAGCCTGCGCGTCCAGAGCCTGTGCTCTGCAACGGGAGAGACCACAACAGTGAGAGGCCTGCGTACCAAAAAAAAAAAAAAAAAGTGCCTTGATACATCCATGTGCACCAGCCACGTGGGGCTCATTCATAACAGCTCCTTAAAGAAAAAAGTCTCAAGGGGCATACCTGGTGGCGCAGTGGTTGAGAGTCCGCCTGCTGATGCAGGGGACATGGGTCCGTGCCAGGGCCCGGGAAGATCCCACATGCCGTGGAGCAGCTAGGCCCGTGAGCCACGGCCACTGAGCCTGTGCATCCGGAGCTTGTGCTCCACAACAGGAGAGGCCACAACAGTGAGAGGCCCGTGTACCACACACACAAAAAAATGTCTCAAGACACTGCCACATATTTCCTGGGAGGGGGGACCAAAAGTGTCCCCAGCTGAGAACCACCACTGTAGAAGGTTTACAAAGGCATAGGAATGCCAGACCACTGGAGTGGGTTTATCACATAAGATCTGCTCACCCAAACCCCCTATGTGCCCTGGGAGGGCTCAGAGGACACTTCCTTGGCCAGAAGTTTAAGAAACGTATTGGTGAGGGGAGCGTTAGCAGTCTTGGAATGCTCTGTAGCTGCTCTTCTCTGCAGGCCAGGAATGAGAGGGAAATTATGTCATCATAATGGGCTCCCTAAATTCAGTGAGGCTAATGGGATCGTGGGGCATCATGGGTCAAGTGGAAACACTTCATTGGCAGAGATAAAGTGAGCGTGTTTTTCACAATGAACAGCAAAATGAAAGGGCTCATTAGAATGCTTTGATACACAGAGATTTTTTATATTTGCTCATGTGCTATCTCTAGGGCTGAAATAAATGGGAAGTCTACTAATACCCTACTTGATTTGAATCAGGAGAAAAGCTCTAGGTCTGATGAACATGTCTGACCGGAATCAACATGGGAGTTGTGCTCCCTCAGCCAATTCGATAACATGAGTCAGTTCCCATTTCCAGAGCATCTTGAATGAAGGGCAGGCCGGGTCCCCTTGAGGGAGAATATACCCTGGTTTACTACCAACTATCCCGAGGGTGCTTTCTTCTCCCTGGAAGGGATAAAACAACTGAGGTAGAACAGGAAGAGACAAGAAGCACTCCAAGCTCTGCTGGTCAGGGTTACCCTCCAGCGTTGCCTTAATGCTCAGAGCCACACACACCACAGTGAGCTTGGCTCCAGATCAACTACCACGCAACGAAGGTTCTGGAACACTTCCATATCTCGGGGGACCTCATTTCCACGTGACTCTCTTTCATATTCCCCTTTGTCACAGAAGGCTAGGTCCAGTGGTCCGGGTGAGATCTCAGCTCAGGCCCAAGGCTCTCAGATCTCAAAGTTCTGGTCCTGCAAGGGCCACTGTCCTCTCTTCAGACCACTCCTGGCTCTCTCTCCCAACAAGGAGCTGCTGGTGGTACGTCCTCTAAGAGTTGAGGTCCATCGTGCAGACCCTGAGAAAACTCCTAGGAAAAGGCTCCACCTTCTTGTTTAAGTCAACAGAGCTCAATTCCTTTGAAAGTGCTGGGTGTGTCCCAAGTTGATGCAACTTCACAGCCATTAGATCAACCAGCACATGTGTGCGGCTCCTTCCCTTAGACTCCTCTGGGCCCTCGTGACATAGGCTCAGAAGACTGCCAGCCTCAAGCCTTACCTCTTCCAAGACCACACCGTTTCCAGGATCTTCTGTCCCATGAATCTCAGTTGCTGTGTGGAAATCAAAAGAGAGGAAAGAGCCTGCCTACGGGGTCTCATTGGGCTGGGGCCTTCTTGTTTCTCTTCCTCCTCCTCCTCGTCCTCCTTGTCCTCCTTGTCCTCCTCCTCGGGGTGATTTCGGATTCCACATTGCCCATCCACTGGGCCATGTTGAGATGAAAGATACGACAGCTGAAGCCCTCCAGGACGCCGCCCTTCACATGCTGCTGGAGGACCTCCAAGGTGGGGAAGACACGGCAGCAGGCCATGCACCTGAAGCCGGTCTCCATGGTCACCATCCAGTCCGGTGTCTTGGCCCTGGGTGTCTCCTCGATGGCAGGTGACCCTGATGGGCTGCCTGGCTCTGCCCTTTCCTCATACTCTTTCTCCTCCCCAGTGGGCTCACTGTCAGACAGGAGGTTTTCGGTGGACACATCAGAGGGGTAAGTGCCTACTGTGCACGCATCCTCAGGAAGGGTCACTTCTTCTATCCTCAGCTGCTTTTCAGGCAACTCCAAGGGTTTCTTTGTCTTCCAGGAGACAGCGACACCCTTGTTCACTTGTACCTGCATGTAGTATATTTTCATGCCCCTTTCCTCTTTGTCTGTGTGCAGATCGTTCTTACAGGGTGAAGAGGGTGAGGAGGAGACACAGTGTGATTGGGGAGCGGTCTCCCCTTTTTCCTGAACCTGGGCTAGGGGTGCGGTAGGCTGGGCAGTGTCTCGATGTGATATCCGGATTCCTGAAAAAGGAAATTAAAATCATAATAACATGCATGGGCCATACCAGAAGCTGAGGGAGCAGGTGTGGTAGACGGGAGAGGGACATTTGCATGACGTAGCTATGTCGTGAGCTTGGTGTCTGTTGGCCGTAGGAGGCAGTGGTGTATCTGGTGTCATCTGTGGGCTTTTTTCTGCATGTTGGGGGATACTGGAGCTGTGTCTGTATACACGGGTGTGGAGTACGGTGGTGAGGACTGTGGTATGTGAGGGATGCAGATGGATGCGTGTATGACGAGGAGTGTGAGTTTGGGAATATCGGTGGTGCATTCCTTGTGGAATGGGGCGGTGGTGCAGGAGGAGAGTACTGTGGATCATGTGCTTGGGGTTCATGTGTGCACTGAGAAGGGCTGTGCTTGGAGGGCGCATGTGTGTGTGAGCTGTGTGGACCTGAGCTGGATGGTGCTGCTCTCAGGCTGGAGGTCTATGATGCAGAACTCTGTCCTTCTCTGGAAGCAAAGGCAAAGAGAAACCCTACATTTTCCTCTGAAGATGCTTAATCTGGTCCCTCTTCCCTCCACCTCAAGTCCAGACCTTTCCGGCCCCTGCTCCTTGACTTCCGCACCATGGTAGTACCAGGATTGACACCCGCCCCCCACCCCTGACTCAGCTGGGATCCACGCCGTCGTAACAGCTCAGCCATCCTGCCCAGGCTCCTCTACAGAGCCCTCATCACCTCTGATGACCCTGGGTTTCCTCTCCGCCTCCCTGGGATCTGTGTGCCTCCTGCCTCACAGCCAAGCACCCCCTCACCTGAGGAGCCCCGTGCCCTTACCGGCGTACATGAGCTTGCACGGAGAAGAAGCACAGGAGAAGTGTTTAGGGGCAGAGGAGACCTCCCCTGCCCCTGGGCTGCAGCCTTGGGCCACCACAGTGGATCCAAGGTGAGGGGGATCCTCTTGTGACTTCGAGATTCCTGAGGGAGGAATGAAAGGCTCAGGGTGGGTTCATCAGTCCTCTGTCCACCGATATTTACTGAGTGTGTGACACGTGTCAGGTGCAGTGAATACACACAGTTGAGAGTGTGGTTCCCAGTGGATCCTCCAGGATTTAATTCCAATCAATACTTATTCTCTCACTGTCTAGTTGGTAATGTAGGCCTCGGTGGTGACTGTGAGTGTGTGGGAAGAGTGAGTGATGTGTATCAGTTAAGTCTGTGGTAAGTGTGGGGTTGGCATGGGGAGCACAGTGCAGACGTGTCTATCTGTGTCTGTGGCCTTTGTGTGCATGGTTTCTGTTCACAAGTCAGGAATTCTGGGACATGTAACTTTTCCTCATTACATGGTGTGGCTTGTATTTATGGTGTGTGTTCATTCATTCATTCACCAAGATTCAGTAAGCTGCTACTCCTGAGTATCTGGCACTCTTCCATTGTTCTAGTCTCTGGTAATGCTGCACATTCTAGTAGTGGAAGACACAGACTAAACAAAAATACAATAAATATATAATACCTGAGCTGCTGGTAAGTATATAAGGGTTGCCAAACTAAGCGAAGAAAAATACAGGGCACCCAGTTAAATTTCAGTTTCAGATAAACCCAGAATAATTTTTTAGTGTAAGTATTCCCATGCAGTATTTGGTCTTACTTACTTTTAGTGTAAGTATGGCCCATACAATATATGGGACATACGGATACAGAAAAAATACTTGTTGTTTATCTGGAATTCAAATTGAACTGGATAGCCCATATTTTATCTGGCAACCCTGACATGGGTTACTGAGACTGTGGTTTACTGTGATTTGTACAAAGCGGGTCTGGCATTACTCAAGAATGTGTTATAAGTGTGGTGTGTATGACACGTGACTGGCTCTTATAGAGGTACTTAGCGATGGCTGAAGTTAGCTGTTTTTGTGCGAGAGTAGAGCAGATACATATATATATAATGTGTGTGTGTGTGTGTCCTATATATATAGTGTGTGTGTCTATATACATATCTCATCTCCAGCGTTTGGTGTTGGAGGAGAGGATTGTGATACAGGTGGGTTGTATGAGAACGTAGTATAGGAGGGATGCATGTATATACCTCCATGTGCTGTGTGTGGTTTACTAAGGAAGTTATATGTGGGGTGTGTGATATTTTTGCTGTATCAGAGTGTACATGGGTGTATGAGTTTCTGTCTCATAAAACACCCCTAACAAGAATTCTGTATTCACTCTTACGTACACCGAGTGTCACCCACGTCCAGGCAGCGTGACAAGAACTTTACCACGCAGACTTTATATCTGATAAGCACTCTAACCCCATTCATCCTGCTCATCTCTGCACTATGACACACACACACACACAGACACAGTCACACACACACACACACAGGAACATAGAGCAAAATATTGTGAATGGTTAGGGGCAGTCATTGTCTTCCCCCGCCTGTCCCAGCCACTGCCTGAAAATCTGCCTGCTGTCTAGACCTCCATTGCCAGGGCCCACCCTATAGTCTCCAGTGTCCTGGGCCTGGTAGGAGCTACTGGGCTCTAATCTGGGGCAGAGACCTCTAGCTGGAACTCTCGTGTGAGCACCCGCGCCCAGGGCAAGCTACTCGCCTACATTTAATGCACGCAGGCACCCCGTGGCCCGTGGCTCTCAGAGCTCCCCGCAGGACCATGAGGACATTTCTCACCCCCGCCAACATGGTCTCAGTCTCTGGAAAACCCTTCCCTTCCCTTGATCTCCTTTGGGCAATTCTTCCTGTTGAAGGAATAAAACCTCCTTGCTTTCAATATGACACCATCCCTAGACAAACAATCTTCTTTCGAACTGCATTCCTTTTGTCAAGATACTTTTCCACAGGGCCTTCAACTCATGGGGCTTCTCTTTCCACTTTGGTAAAAGAGGCCAAGCAACTCATGGGTCTCTCTCAGCATCCTTGCATCCTTCACATCCCCCACCTCATGACCCCAGGGAAAGATCCAAGAGCATAAGAGAGAAATCGGGGACTGAGAAAAGCTGCACCTCTAGGTCTGTGCAAGCAGGATGCAGCCTGCTGTGAGTCCGACAAAGCTCCAGGCCCCGCAGCCCCAGGAGAGAGTGTCCAGACCAGCGGAGCTGACCTCCCATCTCCCAGGGGCATCTGGCCGTTCTGTGCCGTCTCACACCACAGGGACGATCCGGATGGCTACGGCAGCATCAGTGAGACGAGGTCTTTCGCTCCCTGCTTCACAGGTGACACGTTCTCTGTCCCCCCCATCCTAGAGAAGGTTTAGTTTGGCAGAAACCCATGTGCCCCAGCAAGTTGCCCCCCACATACCTCCTCCGTTCTCGGCAGTTTCCTGGGACTCTTCATTTTCCAGATGTTTCCTCTTTTGTCGCCGTTTCATGGTACCAACTAGAAGTCTCCCTTAGAAGATGTCTCAAGAGATGTCCAACTCCTCCTTTTCCCTACAGGTTGGCCCTTGTTGGCTCTTGGGCAATCCGTTGAAATGATTCAATACAAACAAAAATAGTCAAGTCTCCTAAAAGGCTGAAAAACTTGTACCGCTTAGTGAACCAGCAGTACTGCCTAGTGCTCACCAGGGCTGTTATGTTTGCAAGGTTGCCAGGCGCACAGTAGGATTCTGTGACCTCAATGATGACATCAGAGCATTCTGTGGACCTAGGTTGAGCACAGTGTCTGCAATAGCACAGGCCCCGTTTTCAAGAACAATTCCTGTTTCCCAGCCGAAGCTTTCCCATGAAAGGGAAAGGTTCATACCATATCTATTATAAGTTGTATCATACCATATCTATTATAAAATGAACATTTTGATTGGAGATCTTTTAATGTCTTTTATAGAGAGATTTAATATGAATATTTTAAATGGTCTCCACTTTCCCTGTGGATTATTGACATTTTAAACACTGCACTTCAATTTTCCCTCAATACGTGTAATTTTGTCACAGCTGTTTCTGTACTTAAAGATGAGTAAGTATATAATTGATTTCTTCATTTTTTCCCATCTCTTTCCAAGGTACTGAATTTGATTGTGTCTTATGAATGAGTGAAAAATGCTAGTCCTTCAGTCAGGACATTGCGCCCTTTACCAAGTAACTCAACCTGTCTGGGCTTCAGCTTCTGTCTGTGCGATCGAGAGGCTTGGCCTAGTTGACTTTTCAAATGCTGTGTTTCTTTGATTCACTCTCACGGACTGATCTGCTACTTAGGAAGAGGGCGTGTTCTCATAAAGTAAGAACAGTCGTTTTCTAATCCTTGGGTTGGGCGGAGTTTAAGTGGTCGTACTCAGTTTGTCAGTTTTATTTACTTTTATGTATGCTTAGTTCTAAGTAATTTATATGGCTCTTGTGACAATTTTTAGATCTTATTTTTTTCTTACTTTCTTTTACAGTTTCTAATTTGCTATCGCCAGTATAGAGGAGCGTGAGTGACTTTTAAAATTTATTGATCTTGTATGTGTGTTCCTTGTTGAACTGTCTTATTAGTTCCTGCTAGTTTATCTGTGGGTTCTTTTGGGTTTCCTAGATAAATGAACATATTAAATGTAAATAATGTGTTCATTGGATAAAGTTTATTTTCTTGCATCTATATATATAGAAGCAATATGTTGAATTGATTTAAATATTTAAATACTTACATACCTGTTATCATAATCTAAGATTCTTTATCTTATTTTCTTTCAATCAATATTATGTTTTCAAGATTTATTCACATCAGTCCATATAGATCTAGGT